>NC_091528.1:1752500-1955000 GCF_041682495.2 Bombus fervidus | reverse complement strand
CGAACGTTTGCCTTTCCGATAAATGGCGAAATGACGGAGGTATGTTTGTACGTATCAATGTTATTTCATGGAAAGCCAACATTTTCGTCTGAGAGACTTTGTAATAGAGTTATCGTGCAGAAATAGATTCGTATGTAAGCACGAATCTTTTTTGTTTGAAGATGGAAAACGAAGTCATTTTCTTTCAGTCTTCTAATTGTTCTTGTAATTTTATATTTAATACGCTTTCATATTTGTATACAAGGTACATGAAATAAATGTAATTCGATCTGGCAAAGATGGTGTGTTTGAACTACAGAAATTCCGATGCCTATGATCTTTTTCATAAAAGGGGAGGACACTAGGAAGTGTAATGAAAGCTGATATTAAATTAAAGGCTGCCATTTCAAGGCTCTAATATATATTTTATATTAAATTGATACTTTAATCAAAGCGCTATCAGGTTAAAAAAAACTCAACTGAAAGGTTTTCATTCGCGGGCAAAAGAGACATATCGTGTTACCCCATTAGATTAAAAACCTTTTTTCTCAAGAACTACAAGCTTGCAGAGTATCAAAGAAAACTGATATTTCGATACTAGCTTTAATCGATTAAAACGTATGATCGAATTTTCAATATCAAATGTGACATAAATTTATGAAATATGCACGTATATCGATGTATTATTTCGTATTATATCACGATAAATATGAATAATAAATTTATCACAGTATAGATTAAAATCAAGTTTGATCTTTTGTATTTTCTTACTTTTCAACCGAATTAATCCGTATCATCAGCATGACAGCGTGATATTACAAAGTGAATGTTTGAAATTCAGCCTGTATATTCTAAAATCAAGGAATGAAAACTATCTTCTCTTAGAGAAAAATAAAAAGGAGCATCCGTCATTTAATAACTTCAGGTTGTAAAAGACGCTTGATAAATCAAATTTGCGAATAACACTTTTACTTGGAGTAACGAATCCAGAGTACTGCTCGCATATAGGGCTTTTACACTCTGTAACATAACCTGCAAGTAACCTAATTTATGGGTGCATTAAGCTTAGTACGCTTCAAGTCAAATTCGACGCTTTGTCGTTGAAATCACGGTGTTCACAAGTTAGCCCGTTGTTAGATTTCGAAAAGGAGCCGCTCGTGTTCGACAAGAATATCGATGAGGAAACGCATAACTCGAAACAGTTTGGTGCTTTCACGAAATCTTCCTGTTAAAAGCTTAGATTAATCAACCTTTGACAATTTCTGGTTACCGGTGGTCGGAGAGCCATACAGCTATCTGGTTCAAGCATCGACAATCAATAATGAAGTAGGCATTGACAGCTGTCATTGGAATCCGCTATTTCTCTTGATAACGATAACAATAGCCAATAGAAATCACAATGCGCCACGGCGATTCCTTGTCGGCTGGGATCTCATAATAGTTACTGTCATAAAAGGCTATCGTGACCGTAGGAACAATAGACTTGCAGGTGCTACTGGCGACATTGACGTTGCCTCCATTTCCAAAGGAGTTATTGAATTTCGCTTAGTTTGTTACTACGAGGCGAACGATGACGAAATCCGTGATGTTGTGATTTCGATAAATATATTGCATAATACATTTCGACGTCAAATAAATATTGAAAACTAGTGACACGTTTATTTGAATTTAAGAGTGACTGTAGGTGAATCGTAGAACCTTACTTTCAGAAATCAAGCGGATGTTAACACAGACAATGTCCAAATCCTCTTTGCGTGCTTTTCAAAATTACCTTACTGTTACGACCGTTCGCGGAGAGACGCGGTCGCGAAGAAAACGCGTCAGAGAGAGACGTAAATTCTCGCTACGATTCGTATAATCAACGCCGCGAATTAGTCGTTCCCCTTGTTTCGGTTAAGACAACAGGGGTGGTTCGATGAATTTAACACTGTGTTAACAGGTTAATATAGTGTGTATATTCAACAATAAATTGTATAATAATAAAAGCGTCACAAATTATTTAGTGATGAATACAGTTAATGCGTTACAGAAATTCGACCCGGCTTTACGATATCTCTCAATGAATTCGTTAGACTAAGCGACTTTTTAATCGTCAGACCTCTCAATGTATGTCGTTTGAATCTTCAAATGAGACTGATTGCCCTTAGATCAATTCTTTGTCTTCTCGGGGAGACAACCCCCACTACGCTCGGATCACGCCACCGTTCGCGCCTATAATTACGTAGGCCACCTTCTTTATTAGAATAAAATAACGGACCGAAATCGACGTTTCTGGAACTCGCTGCTTGGCGACAACTATGCGCTCGTCGATACATTGTATATTTTTCGTCGGGCAGATAAGTAAGATCGGGCATCGATCTGTCTGCGACGCTGGAGGACCGCGAGTGACGGTTAGAAATACGATCTATACTAAGCCTCGTGGCGTAACACTTACTTTTATTCGAGATTTAAATTGAATGTATTAAGGTTTATGTAGACAGTCAGAACGATGTATTACTAACGAACAGCTGAATTTGAAACTTGAATGTCTGAAACCATCGCATAAATTTCAACATAAAAATATGCAAAAGGTGGTGATCTTAAAATTAACACTTTGACTGCCACGGTGGTCATTGGTGACCGGAGCGCTTGAACTTCTTACAATTGTAAAAATTGAATGAAAATTGACAGTTAGGGCATTTTCAATATAACCGATAAATAGAAGATAGTTTTAAATAAAAAGTGCCCCATTGAACAATTAAGCATTTTTATTAGAACATCAATAAAAAAAAAAAAAAATGAGGACAAATCTTGCATCTAACGGTGTACTGTGTTTGCATCCATATCTTTGTGGGGTAATCTACGAATATTATTATAAACAACGTAAAAAATAATCGTAAATGCTGCTTTATAATCATATAATTGAAGTTAGAAGTGTATACATACCTTGCTATTATATGTAGAATGAGCAAATACCGTTTACTAATATCTTCTACACATTTTAACAATATATTCTGGACGTTTTGCTTACGACAAAATAATGAATGTGAATGATTTGTTGAAATAAACGAAGCCTTGTTATAATATGTCGCTATCAATTGTTAGCAAGGCGCCACGGTGGTCACCCGTGACTACCAATAATATAAACGGTCCATTGAGGAAGAATGTTGTCTTACATCATCAATTTATTATTATTTTGCCATTATATGCTTTGAATAATAAAAATACTCCCGTGGCGTCCTAAGCGAAACATGTGATTTCGACATGGTAGTCAAAGTGTTAAACATAGTTTCATTGCCCATTTGACTTTAATTCTATTAATAAATTCTACGAATAATCAGTTAATTAAGCAATTCCACAATCCTCGTGAATTCAATTGTACCTAACCGTTGTTTCTAGGCACATTTGCTCGGGATCAAAAGCTGGTGGGAGGAAATGTTTTCGGCAATCACAACATCACCAACGCACCGACGTTCGAAATGAACGTTCCACGAAACGTGACCACCGCGGTTGGCCAGACTGCTTTCCTTCATTGCAGAGTTCATCAGCTAGGTGACAAAGAGGTAAGAGGATTTACCTGTTACTTCGCGTCAGATGCAACATTCACCTGATAGCGGAGAATAACGAAGAAGAATGTTCTCATCCTTTATTGCTATATTAGTTTCTTTCGTATAATATGTTTCAGCTGCTGGGTCATAATAACTTTCCTCGTGACAAACGTCCACTTTTACATTTGAATTCAAAATAAAATCTAATAAAATTCAAAATACATACGATACGAGAAGCGAGATCTTCGTAGAAATCGATTTTTAAACTCCCGATTTTTACGAATCTTTTTGTTTTAGCGAGTTGCAGCAATTAGTACGATCAAATTAATTTAACTTATCTCCTTGTTCTTTAAATATTAAGATGCTTCTTATTGAGATAATTACTACAACAGATTCATTTTTTTTAATTTCGCAAATTATACGAGTACCTGAATTTTCTAATGAAATATCTATCACACTTGCGAATATCCGATAAATATCTGTAGATACGAATATCTTCGTTTTATAAAAACCCATTAACAGATCAAAATTGTACGAACTATTGTTCAAAATATAGTATTTAGATAGCGTTAAGATGGTTAAATTTCGATTACATTGCTGATTCGAACCTCGAGTACTTGATATAATATTTATGCACCATGGAAAAATCGGCGTCAAATTTAAAGGTTTAAGAATTTTTATACTTATTTTATATATTAGATTGTCCGGAAAATGTCTTTCTTTCGCAAACGTGTTTTTACAACAGTGCACCTTCATACAAACGTGAAACCAAGTCTGTGAAATGTCACGGTCTTTGTCTCAACAGAACAAAATGAATCGTACGTAATTCGACAAAATAATATAAAATAAAAAACGTTGTTCGTCTATTATTTTCTCATAAAACGAAAGAAACTTTTCGGGCAACCTAATATATGTAAATTCTGTAGAATTCAAACTACCGGTCAACCGACATTTTTACTTTTGTTTTGTTTAACCAGCTGAATAGAATAGATCGCGTGAGAAGAATTTAGGACTTAGAAAATCGATCCTCGACTTTCCAAGTAAAATTTGTAGTAGATTTGTTATTAACTTTTATTGTTTTTAATTTAATTATTCTCAAAATAAATTCGATTTTCCAGAATCGATCGTCTGATTTACCCTATGGATTTACGTTATTACATATATATATTTATTTATTTATAGGTATATATTATATATATGTATATTATATATACATATTTCAAACGTATTTCTTTCGCTCAGCATAGAATAGAGCACTTCGCTAACAAGACGCTCACGCGTAGAATCTTGAGAATTGAAAAACAGGGGAGAAACATTCAACAGGAAAAGAAAAGTTGTTTGACACAACGTTCATGAATAATTCGTCAGAAGTTTCTGAAATTTAACTTTATTCGTCGGTATTTTTCCGACTTTCTTCCAATACAATTCGTAGCACGGAGAAATATCACGCTGACTAGGGAAGAACACGCAGAGGAGAAATCGCGCGCGCAACTTCGCGTACGATCAAAAAGGATCACCCTGTTGCGGCCACGAACGACCGATCGTTTTTCAAAATCTTCGATCCGAGGCATACATTGGACGAAGCTAGGCGATTCCGAGAGGCTTCTAGGATGCCATTACCGCTCCGTGCGGTTTTCCAGCCGCGCTCGTTGATAGAATATGCATAACGCGTGTTTCAAGAAGGGAGGCGGTCTGAAAGACGGGCCAGGCGAATACATGTGCAGCCATTAAATTTTTCATTTTTTCCTGCTGTGCCGAAAAAATTATGGATATATACATAGAAGGAGAGACGTGCATGGAAAAATTCAGTAACAGGTGGAAGTATTTGGCTCGATAGTATTGATCTGCTGACTATACCGATGCTATTTTCGATGCTACACGATGCTACTGATCGATAAATAGCGTAACATCTCGTGGGTGTTAAAAGTATTATACAACGTTCTATAAAAAATGTTATGAAGCCGAGGGAATTATTTTTAAATGACACGAGCGCGTTCATGTGTCACGTTCTGCAATAATTAATTTTTATTTCACCGAGTTCACAATTGAACCAAATTCGTATATAAACTTCTTGTATTGGGTTGCATAAAAAAATTGTAGCGAAATTTCTGGATAAAGCGAACAGATGATGAAAGCGAAAGGATTTATTAGAAGATATTCATGAAAGAAAGAAACGTGTGTTTCGCAGAAACTGTAAGGTCGAATATAGTTTACAGTATATAAATTTTTCATTAAATTATATAGAGCGTAAAGTATCGTGTTAAAGTGAGATTCTCAGATCTCAAGAAAGAAGTTGAAGGAAATTCTGAAACGTGAAAAATGTTTCTGAGAGAGCAAATAAGTTGCAAGTTACAAGATAATTATTCCATTTCTGCGAACGTGACAGATTACGTCTAAATGTTCCCATTGCGAGCAACCATAAATTCCTCTACTATGATTTGTACGGCCGATTAAACAGAAATTACAGTAACCAGAATTTGATGAGTATCTAGCGTGCAAAGTCTGCAATAAACGTCCTAGTTTTGCAAATATGAAATATGTAATTTATTGTAGCTGGTATCATGCGACGAGCCTGACAAACGAGCAACGTAACAGGAATTGCACATATTTATATATTAATCGACTTTCTGTTGATACAAGTTAGCGATATAAAGGCAAATACCGCGCTAATTCATTGGAAACGTAGGTGACGTAATGGTACAGCTTTCGCGGTGATAATAATCGGATTGTCACAAATTTTCCTGCTACTCGTTAATACGGGTCAAAACGAAACATCTGCACATCAGAATAGAAAGACTACTTTAACACGTTAATACCTTTGCAAACGAGCAATTGGAACAGGTCTCCATTCATTTCCAACGAAACGATGTTTTCATCCTTATACTCGCGGTGAAAAATTCTGATTCGTTATTTTCCTATTCATAAAAGCGTGCATTATTTTCTTGGTAGCACAAACGAAACACTATTTGAAGCTTAGTAATTTATTTAAATATTTACTGGGGCGTGAATTTAGATTAATAATTACTTTTAGCAGATATTCCAAAATTAACATTACTTTGAGCATTTTTCTAAAGGAATAAATTTTAATAACATTTTAAAGTGAAATATGTTCGATGATATATTCTACAGTACATAGGACGTTTCATCTAACTTTGTCGTATAAAATTTCATAAAAATGGTTGATGGTAAAAGAAGTCATTTTTTAGCCGAAACCAATGTATAGCGAGGATAGTTTTGTTCTATTGGACAAAAATTCACGAGATAAAGAGAGCAACTTCTGTTTTTTTATTTGAAACTGTATACGTCATTTATTTGAACGAGTAAATTTAATAATAAGCCGTTCGAAACTGTTGTTACTATACGCTACACCAGTAAAACAATTTTCATTGAAAGCATTTTTATGGAATTTAAATTCTATTGGACTATTGTATGTTGTAAATTGAAATAATCATCGAATTTCTAATAAAGCTAATAAAAATGACAAAAATTCATACTTCATCTATACGTTATTATTGGTTTTATTGGTCATTAAGAGTTCGTTTCATATAATTACTGAAATTTCATATTTTCCAGAATCTCGTCACAAGTAGTGTTAGTCGGTAACTAGTCGGACACTTTCATTTCGATCGAACTTTATCGTAATGCAACGAATGTTACTGAAAATTTATAATCGTTATTTCACCCTTGTCTCCTATTTCGTCGCCATTTCACGAATAGAATATATTCTTTTAGCTAAATTTACTGAGTTGGTAGCAATTTTCTCCAACCACCAAAATACACTTTCTGTGTCGATGATCGATTCCGTTAGAACGCGTTTATCATGCTTTTCCAGCGTTCTCTGGGAACAAGGTCATTGTTACAGGATTGTCACGAAATTATTTGCTAACCGTGAGAAAGGACTGCTGCTCCGATTGCCGATTAACGTCGTAATTATTCACCGGTAGTTCAGTAATGTGAGTTTCGAGCATCTGTGACCAGAGCCAAAAGGTAACCAACATTCGATAATGGGACGAATGGGAATCTATGCTATTCTATACCTTCACTTTGATAACTAGACTATGGGTCTTCATATATTTATGTGAAATTTAAAAGTGCACGAACGGACAGAATGTATAGTGTGTCAGAGAACCTTGATCGATCATATCGTACAAATTGTTGAAAATATGAAATTACGATAAACACACAGATTGTGATAAATGTAGTGCTTGCTTTCTTTATGTACGAACAGTTAAATTCAAAGAGAATTTTGTGCGCCGAGTTCCGTAAACATACCCATCGGACTTTAATAAAATAGTGCAGCTTTAATAAAAGAAGAATGTTGAATTACAGTCACGTTAAGTTTTTTTTCTCACCGTCAAGCGATGTAAAAATTAAGGAAACGCAATTATGGCCTGTAAGCAGCTTTTAAAAGAAAATATAACATCGTTATCGTGGAGGAAAGTTGCTCGACAGATATTTCTTAATTTAATTCGCTGCGCTTCCAGGAATGGTACTCGTTTCTGAACGCTCTTGAAAAATGCAAGTTAACCATGTTGCGCGAAGAAAATGGCATAGGGCTGGAGTACACGCGATGCGTAGCGAAATCCGGGCCGCTTTTTCCATGCTTTCACGTCGAGAAATTTCGAGTTTCGGGTTTTCAGGCCGTGGAACCGACCGGAATATCGTTTCATCCCTTCTAATTAGGTCACAGCTCGTCGGTAGTGCTCCTTTCCTTTTAAAGCCATTGATGTTCGCCGAATGAGGCAATTAGAAGACCCTTAGAATCGGCTAGAAAGGCCGCCGGAATAACACCAATCAATTTTATCTTTAAATTTTAAGAGTACGTCCAGCCCTCCAGTTTCCATCGAATATAAATCAAATCTTCCCGGAAAAATTCTATCCGGTTAGGATGGTAGAATTGCGGTTAATCACACCAATATTCGCACACAGTACCATCTCTGTATTTATCGCCTTGTAAAAGGAAATGCGCAATAGTATGAACTGCTTATTGTAAATTGAAAATGCGTAAATAATTTCTGTTTAATAATAAATCCTGTTTAATCGTACAGTAGATTTTTAATTTGATTAAGACATTCATTGCAAGCGATAAAAATGCTCAAACATATCAACATTTGACAAATTTCCAGTTTCTCTAAAATGTTTTAATTCTTTTTGAATTTAGATGTCTGCGTATCGATAAGATTTGTATTGATTTTTTATTTCTTAAAAGATTTAACACAGGTATTATTTTTTCAAGCGAAACTGTCGGTGATCAATATGGTTTACGCGAGTTTAATTGGACTTGGCCAATGAGTCAAACATCTCCGATTTTTCCAACGATTACTTATAACGCTCTCGGTACAAAATGTTTCATTTCCTTTGAAACGACTACCACGAATATCAATTTTATTATTATTAATTCTTGCACTGCAATCACCTTTGAAAGGATTGTAATTTTCATTTTTGCCAAAGGAGAAAAAAATCGTCTTTCTGCTAAGCACCCTCTCGCTTTCATAATGAAAACAACTGTCTCTAAAGTGCTTTTCTTCTTTTAATTTATTACTCTGAAACGTAAAATAAATATCTGTAATTATACTAGCTCGAAGTAAAATAGAATTAACTTCTGTACGTTTGATATTCTCGGTTGGTTTTTGCAAAAATCTTGTAGAAAATGTTTTTTTCGAATAATGAATGTTTATTCAAAATTTATTAAAGCTGGAAAATTAAAACGCGTAGTCCAATTCTTTTCATCAAAAATCACCTGTCACTTCGATGTAATAAAATAACCGCGATAATAATCTCAAGGAAAGAAAGCTTTTGAAAAATGCTTTCCACATAATTTAATTAATAAATTTAACAAACTTTCGATGTTTATTGTATTTGTGTTTTTATGTACATTTACAAGTTGACACAATATATATATATATGTAATATGTGAATATATGTAATAAATAGGCTCTGACTGTTGACGTAATTTCATACTTTTATAAATATAAACAAGGAAAAAATTATTCTTAAAATTAAGATAGTCGCAGAAAATGAAATTGATCAGTTTAGCTTGTGAGTGGTTGACGTTTAAAGATTGGGCTTAAATTTATTGCAATAACGATAAGGATAAGATAATGAATATACTACAAAATAATTCAAGTCTCTCGTTTTTAAAGACCTATAGGATGAAACAAGTTCCAATAATATTCCAAATCTATTAATAATCAACACGTGAAGCGTGAGCTGGTGGAATATTTTACTTCATGACGTTGTCGACTGATAAAGTAATTTCAGGTTGCCATGCCATGGCTCTCATAAATTCACATAATTTTATGCAGTCACATTTATCTTGTTCATTTTATGAAACGTGGAAAACGTAAAATAACCGTAAAATTTAAACGCTCTTATAAATGATGGGCAAGCATAGTAAATTAAATTTGTTAATTTTCTTACTGTATTTGACTTTACAAGTTCTACGAACATTAAACGTTCAATTCGCTCTTATTGTTTAAAAAAAAAGTGCGAAATTCCACAGAATGCGTATAACATGAAAAAATATATAAAATATCCAGAGCAAAGTGTTCTCTATGAAACTTGCTAGGCAAAAGAATTTTCTGTCTGGTTTCTATTTTCTTAAATTATATTCTCGAAAATATAAAATCTGCCGTCTATTCGCTACGCTACTAATTAAATAAATGTTTTCTATGCCAAGTATCTTGATATTTTCGTAATTAAGTCTACCATTACGAATGTAGAACTAATAGCCGGCAGCGACGAACCGATTCGATTATGTTGTTCGAAACGGAGTATAATACAAAGGGAATTGGGTGAGTTGTTTCGCGATACCAAGCGTGTATTCTTCTTTCGTAACGAAGTTAATAATGTACGACAGGCCGCCTAATGCTGTTTAGAATGTTCTGGAATTTCGACAGAGTGTTTACCCTGGCATATTATGTCAGTGGTTTAGTCCCGTTCGAAATCGGAACATTAACTACGTTTGCACGTGTGGCGGTAGCGACTTCGCGCTGGCTTACGCGGCTTACACAGGCTGCCCATCCGTAAAATGGGACAAAGCATTTGCATTGCTAATTTCTTGCATCACGTTTCATTGTGCGCGTTTGTTGACCCGGAACAAGATTCCGTCGGGCCCAAGTCGCATATTTTCGTACGAGACTTGTTCCTTATTTGCTACGACCATCCCTAAGGTTTGCTTTATTTACTTTCGTTATTCATTACTGGAGCAACAAAATTTTAATCTTTATGGTATAGGTTCTTCTATGATATAGCCTATTTGATATATAACTAGTGTGATATTTTAAATAACATCACTTACTACGCTTACAGAACCATTTTTGAACGTATTATACGTACAACATATTAAAGAAACGTTTTTTCCTATAGGTTCCCAATTTTTCTAAGTATATGTTTCCAATTTCCAAATATTTTTCTCACCCGCTATACGTATTGTGCGAACTTTCGTGATATGGCAATTAATTATACAAAGTATTATGGTAATTATATAAAGGTATTTGATTTACAATAAATTTAAGTTATTCGTGCTCGACTTAAATTATCTAACTTTGTTGCTCGAAAATATTCATATGACACGATATTCGCGGTTCAAATATATGCAATTTGCGCTACAAGTTTTAGCTACGTTCTAGCCTAATTAAAAACAAGTTATCTAATTAGAGATAGTTTTAACATGAAATGTTTCCGTTAGAAGTTTAATAGGGAAAAAAACCGAATGAAACTCATAGCAGCGCATTTCATTTATACGACGTCACGTTTGTGAGGGTATAAAAGTGAAGCGTGGAGATACAACCTTGCTAACAAAGAGTTATTGCCCGATGTGATATCGCGAACAGCTACGATAATACGTAATACCACAATGTTAACTTTATTAAGAGATACACAAGGCGAGGAAATACGTAATACTGAGTACAACGTAGCGAAACGACATTCATCTTCTGTTTGAAAATAACCCGCAACCCCTAGCTGAATATTAAATATAAACGAAGGGAGAGCGTAGGCTATGCGCCCACTTCATTAAAGGATATAAATATTATACGTCGATAACGAAACACGAAGATATTTTCATCGAAAGTGCTGTATGCGTTGCGCACTACTTATTCCAAAATGAAATCAATAAAAAGGAAGACAAATAAATTTATTTGCGAATAAGGTTGTTTGCAAATGAATTTCACAAGATCTTTTTCTATTCTTATAAACATCGCTAAAACTTTCACTTTAATCTTCGAAGGTGATGCGTCAAGCAGATACATTTTCAATTTTAGCTTTTTGAGGTATCTCGATATTATCTTTTATACAATAGAATGTCCAGCTTTTAACGCTCGTCTGAGATGAGAGGAGAAGAAAAAGTCAGGTAATCAAAGACCTAATGAATATTCAGTCGTGGAACAAGGAGAAAGAAATTTCGTGTCAAAAGCTCCTGAATAAAATAGTACTATAGTACTATAGTACTAGTCACAATGTTGTTTTATAAATCAGATGCGTATCATGTAATAATCGTTGAATTAGAGGGGGCTACGAGATTACGAAATAAATTTTCTAATAAATCTAAGTAATTTCTCCTGAAAAATCTACGAACAGTTCAACTTTCTAATATACAAACTCATGTATATAATACGTTTGAAAAGCGAACTTACAGCCGTTGCGAGTCAGTTTCAGCAGCGACGTTAAAGAAAGTTTAATTCAAACGAGACCTCTTGAGAATGCCACGGAACGAAGTTAGCCGAGCAAAGTGTCAGCAGTAGGCAGTTTCGTAATTTAATCGTTTCGAAAGTCTCACGGCTCCTTCCTCATTTCGCATAAATATCACTTGGGAAACGTTCCGTTTCGTTTATCGTCGCACTCGAAAAGGCGCGTCAAGACGCCAGCAGAAAGATGAGTTGCTGTTTCCACGAAACACTTTGTGCTTGATCCACGTTGAACTGAACGATTTACTTCACCAAGATCAAAGCGAAGTGAAGGTTCTAGTCGTTCGTATCGTCAAAATAAGCGAGGAATTTTTTGACGAATACTTTGAGTTTGTCTTTAAAAGAATATTATTGAAGATTTCTATAAATCTATAAATTTATTATAAATAATTCTATAAATTTTTGATATAAATGCTATATATATATATAATACAATACAATACTTCAGGCGTTTAGCGTGTACGTTTTGTACAAAAAAAACAAAATTCGAAATCACAATATTATTATCGTATAACACGCGTTCTTAATAATTCGACCTTTGGATAGTGCGATAAAATGACAGAATTCCGAATGACAGATTTAGTAAATGATCGTTTGTTGTCAAGATTTTTTGCATTTCTCATATTAGTAGTTCTAATTCTTTAAATAATTGCGTTTATGTATGATGATACTTGAAATGTGGAGAATTAACTTAGAATGCGAAAAAGGGAAGAATCAACCTCGAATTCTACTATAAAATTAGTGGATGATTTCATATATGTAAATCCAGCTACAAGGGGAATTCTACATCGAAAAATTCTTTCGAAAAGTCCGAATTTCTATAGTAATTTCGGGAAATTTAATTCTAAGCAAATGGAAATTCAGTTTGGATAAAAAAGCTTAATTTAATCTGATCCGAGTTAACTCCATTATGTTTCACCTAACGACTGCAATAGAATTCAAGGGTTAAATGGATTCAATGAATTTCTAATGTAAGCTGATTACTATCTAAGGTCATTAATATAGTGAAACAGCTAACGTGCTGAGTGTATTTTCCAGTAAAATAGTTGAATTATTAAAATCTTTACAAGGCCCTGTTCCAGAAGCTTCTTGATTTATTACATTTTTGAAGTTGAGATCAATCTATAGGACGTATCTATTTGGACCGCATTTCGCGAATAATAAAGGAAGAATTTAAATCTAAAACTTTAGCAGCTACCATAGAATTGTATATATTTCGCGAAATTAAAGTGAAATTTAGGCTATAAAAATAATATTAATATACCGCAATATATTCTATTTAAGTACAAATGGCAAATGGCAAATAAACAGTTTGAGAATTAAAAGAAAGAGATGTAACACTCAATTAAAAAGAATGTGTAATATAAATAGGATATATTGCGATATTTTAATGCACGAATTTAATGAAATAGGTTTTTCAAACTTGCAGAATTTTTAACGACACGTAAAATAATTACAACTTCATAGAATTTCCATATAATTAATTTGAGTCGAATTAAAAAATATTCGCAATTGGTTAATTGCGCCTCTGTTTATTGCGCTGAAAATAATGTAGATCCGTATTTAACTGTGCTGCGTTCTCTCGGTCATCTCTGACCCAATTATACTCTTCTAACGTCAAAAACAAGTTCAAATTTAAAACAAAATTAAAACGACATTAAGCTGGATTTTTCATGTCAATTCTACGATAAACGTGTTCTTAAAACATTAAAAGTCTTGTTTGTTAAAAACAGATTTAAATATACGAATTCGAGGATCGCGACAGCATCGAATCTATATAATTTTAATGATAAAACGTAGAACACGAAATTTCGTTGGAAGATCACGCTTCGAAATTGATCAGTAAATTAAAGTCGTCGAAACGGTAAAACCTAAATTGTCGGTAAACGAACGAGTTGCGGATAGTTTGAAGCGATTGCTTGAGCGAATAGAAATATTTGTGCATTCTGAAGAACAAATAAAGAACGTTACCTTCGGCATAATACATTTCCAGAAGTCGATTAAAGCTGCCGCTTCTAAGTTTCAACATCTCCACGTTCGTCACAGAGTTTTGATTGCTTAATGAGCTCGTTAGTGCTTCCTGAATTTCGAAGGGCTTCTGACGCGACGTGAAAAGGTTGCAGCCGTCGGTTTTTGCAAACAGCTATTTATGCGTTCCAAAAGTAATCACAACATGAAATAAAATTTCATCAAGATAAAATTTCAAGACATTTATGACGATTATGCCTAAATGATAACTGTTAAAAATATATTTATTTATTGTTAGAGAAATAACTAATTCATTGATGCTAAGTTACAAAAAGTTGAAACACTTGAAAAGCAATATGAAGAACACGAGTATCGATTTATAATTAATACTCATAACATAGTAATAGGACGTACTTTACATAATTATACTCAAATATCAAATAATAGCAGGGATGCAACTACGTTTAATTATAAATCAATTGTGATTTATTGAACTTTACTTATACTATCATTCAATCAGATATCTGAATGTAATTTGAAAGATAGTTCGAAGTAAAATTAGTAGCCCACGAATTTGTAAATTACAAATATTCTAAATTAATAGAATTGTATTACTATCAATAATAATATTATGCTTTATATTTTAGAAATCAGTGTGTTTGGGATGAGACTGTGAACTGGTGTGAGTCTTTGTATACGATGGGTGCTTTAAATAATGTACGAGTGAGAGTTAGAAATATGTAAACCAAGTCTTTTTTTCTGATCTGTGAAGCTAAAAGATAAATAAATGTACATATAGTTGCGAAATTGTTTGAAATAATTTCTGTTAAAACATTACTGCATTATTTAACGGATGGAAAGCATTACAGTGCGATCAATCGTACCAGATTATCCTATTTGTTAATAATTCAATATTTCAGTGAGGAACAAATGTTTGGACACAATTTCTAGGATGAACAAATGTAGTCCTCGATTAGTTAGAGAAAATTAATAGCAAGCGGTGTCAATTTGTTCAAATATAAATTGGAAGCAATAATTAATCGTAAATTACGAGTAACATCATTGGAAACATGTTGCTTCGTTCCAAACAGGATAAACTCTTAATTCTTCTGAAACAACAATTCTCCGCCATAATAATAGTTTACTCTGATCAAATCATCATCGTTTGTCGATAATTGTAAATGGAAATT
This sequence comes from Bombus fervidus, assembly GCF_041682495.2. NCBI lineage: Eukaryota > Metazoa > Arthropoda > Insecta > Hymenoptera > Apidae > Bombus > Bombus fervidus. The sequence continues at coordinate 1,939,649 of NC_091528.1, read as the reverse complement.
CGATGAATCAATTTGTAAGAAAACTTTTCAAAATCTGTATTTAGCATTATTTGTTAATAGTCCACGCTGTAATTTCTACTAAATTGAAACTTGATCATTAATTAATTAGTAGGAAAACCTTTAAAAGTTTCTGTGTAAAATTATTTCTATTGATAGTTCACATCGTAATTTATATTAAATTTCATTAATTTACTAAATTGGAATTTGATTAATTAGTTAACAGAGGAAGGATAATGTGCAAATTACATCAAATTCTCATACTCACATATTAAAAATTCAGCTATACGTATAATTGCGTATATATATATACTCGTTTAAAATATATACTTGTTTTAAACTAAAGGAAACACTAAAAAGAGCAATTTAAAACATTTTATTTCATAAGAAAAAGGTAATTTAAAAGGAAATTTAAAAGAAAAGGTAAAAGGTGTTAAGAAAATAAAAAATAGTTTCTTTAAAAAAAATCGATATTTTATTCATTCCTCCTCTCTGTTATATCGCAACGAATACGGTTTCTTATCACTGAGAAAAATTCATTTTCGTCGTTCGAAATATTCTTCGTCTGATCGTTTTGTATCAGCTGCAATGACATACGTTTTGTTTCTTCTTTTAATAATTCTTTATAATAAGCCGTGCAGATTCTGAAATCCCTTTGAAATCGCGTAAAACGTTCGAGATTCGTATCACTTACAGCGAAATGGTAAAACGTGTTAAAAAAAAATCGCATAACTGTAACCAGAACGTGTTAGAGTTAACCGTATAAAAGTTAATAGCACGTGTTACAAAAAGCCGTGTAGAAGCGAATAGACGGCGTAAAAGTACAGCCGTGTAAAAGTGAATCGTGTGAAAAAAGAAGTTTAACCGTGTAGACAGATTCGCAGGCGTGCATAAAATTAATGCAACTTGCTGATTGTTAAAATATTTTCGCGATGTTCTACTTCTTCAAACGCGGAACTAAATTGTATCCGCCGAAGAGTAATTCTGAAAATGGAATTACTTATAATACAGAAGCAATTACGAAGCTGAACTATTACCAGAAAATCACAGTCATCATTTCGAAATCCGTACAATTATTCGCAATGAAACAGTGTCGATTTCATAGGAAAAGTTACTCGTGTCGTGAGACAAAGTAATTTGTACAGTCGACACATTAAAGCGCAGGTAGTCAGTATAATTTGATACAGATATAAATTGTAGCGGTGGAAAGTTTTCCTGGTTACTCTGATGATCATGACCGACATAACGGAGTACAGCCTGGCCGTGGTTCCTGACCAATTTTCAGTAACAAATTATCCGGCTCGCGGCAGCTTGTTAACGCAAATATAACGCTAATAATACGACATGCATTTATCGGTGTCATTAAATCAAAATGCGCTTATTTAAATCGGCTGTACGTTGGCCACCGCAGACAAATCGCGCTAAATTTCGAATCGGTTGAAACCGACAACGTTGCGCGACGTTCAACGTTCGTTGTTCCCTAAGAATAATATCGTGCGTGATTATGCTCAACCAGCGAATATTTTTCGGTATTGAAAAAATAAGCAGATTTCTATTTTTGGATACTAAAAAAAAAAAAAAAAAAATAATTTGAATCCTATGTACGAATGTACGAAGAACATCGGAGAATGAAAATACGAATTCGTGGAAAGTACGTGGTTGAATTTAACAGCTTTCACAGAAATAATAGAAATCAACAATATAAAATGTGAAACTTGGTATATCGTTAAATTTAGAGTTTGCTTATTTAATTGTAAAATTTCTTCCGTTTCCAAACGGCTCCCTTTATCCGCTTGTGCATTTATCGTTAAAAAGTAGAATGTTCGATATTCACGGTAAATCGAGGAATGTTTTGCTCGGAAATCTAACACCCTCGACCGGCCACGGTGGCAGCCGTGAAATTAATTGAATATTTCGAATTTCTGATCAGACCAGCAGTAATCGCGATTCGATCACGCACCCCGGTCAGACCGTGCTTTTGGGGGAATAAATTAAATCCGGATATGAAAAGGTCCAGTACGGAAGACCGACGCGTTTAATCCGAACAATTGCTTTTCCGATGCCCGGCATTTTGCTTTGCGCCTGCCCGCTCTTCCAATTTCGTGTCCTCTCCTCCCTTTCGTCCATCTTGCTCGCTTATCCTTTTTTCTTTTTCCTATATTTCTTTTTGTTTACTTGCCTCACGCCCTTTTTATGGCGTAGCAATTGGTCTGACAAAACGAGCCGATAAAATTGCAAAATAACTTCGAACTGTTACCAGAATCCGATTTCTTTCCCTTTTCCTTTTCTTTCTCCTTTTTTTATTTTACCCGTGCTGGTTTTTACAGAAACGTATTCGTTAAGATCGCTACCTTATTATACGACGCGCCTTTAACGCTGGCCTTGTCTTTCCTCCTTTTTCACTTTATCGACCTTTTGTCGGAGCTTCGAACCAGCTTTCGTGCAACATTAATTAAGATACCCTGCGAGCGTCGAAGCGCCGTTCGCGAAAAAGAATTGGTCACTTGTGACGTGCTGTATTTTAGGTGGACGAGGTTTTAGTAAATTATGTATGGGATGGGGCACGATAACGCATGGTGTCCGAGTATGGAATTTTTCAGAGAGTCAGCTTGTGGGTTAATTAATTTTTCCATATGCGACAGTTGCTAAATAAAATAACGTGTCATGTAAATAATGATTTTTCCAATGTTTCATTGAGATAATGGATGTCTAAAAATAATGGAATCATTTTTGTCAAAAGTTTGCATTCGTATCGAACTCTCCGAACCTAATAGTGCGCCATTTAAGAAGACTGACCAGTTTAACATTTTCCAAAAATTCTGCTAGTTTCATTGACACTCTTAAAATTGCGATAAACAACTTTGCATCTGTCTATTGATGACATATATAGAGTAATTTAAACCTGTTAGTCTCGCGGCACGCAAACGAAACTTCCTCTCACATAATAAAACCTTGTAAATCAACTTTGGAATGAAAAAATAGCCTCCGAATGGCGGGAAGGTTTTGGGAAAAGCCGCGCGTGGCGGCAACCAGTTTTTCGTGACACACGGCAAGCAAATACGAATAAAACGTATTTCGTGAATATTCTGACACGCTGTGCGAAAAATTCCCGCAAAATGTGTGAGACTAAGCCGCCCAAAAAACCACGTGCAAACAACTCGACTAACGAATGACCCGCCAACGTTAATAATAAAAGTGTCATCGTTGCCGTCCCTTCGACCCCTGACTGAGCATTAGATAAAGTCAAAAAGCTCGAAGGCGATCCCTTCTAAGGTTTCGCAACCGTAAAGTGAATTATGTATCACACAGTTTGTGTTTTAATTGCTAATCGCGTTATGAATTAATCCCAAATTTAATTACTAATCGCATTTAATTGGATTAAGAACTTTAAACTAAAAATGATTTATATACAGTGACTCTGAAAAGTATTGGTCCACCGTTGTATTTATTATTGCATTTACAAACTAATCGCAAATTTGTATATAACATATTACATACTAATATATGTTTATACCGATTGTATGTTTCATACCGCTATTCATCTTGTATACTAATTTTTCACTAAATGTACGTTTGCAATAAATGTCTTGTAACCTCTATATAAATTTTCGGGTTGGTTTCAAATTTTGCTATTATAGTCACGGTAGTCGTGTCTTATCGTAGCGGTGACGAAATTCCAAAATGTTTCGTATAATCCAGATAATATATTCATAAAATTTATTGTTATAAGTGCTCGGATACTTTCGTGACCCACTGTAGATATATCACTGGATGTCAATGCTACGATTGAAAATTTAATTTAAACACTAATCGAGAGCCAGATATATCGTGTACTAACTAATTGATCATTAATTGTTCAGATCATTGGAAGTTCAATATTTCAGTAGCTAATTAGCAATGGTCCCAAAATGCATTATAATATGTCTGGGAACCATTTGACTTCTAGCTTGAAGCCGCAGCTTCCGTAGCTCCACCCCTTCTTCAAATGCACCAGCAAGTGGGAGTATAACATGCCTGCTCCGTGTCCGTTGGTGAACAGAACTTTGGCAACGAAGCTGAATTTCCTCCGAGCCCTGAATCCGCGCCCAGAACCGACAAAAACTAATTTCTGTCTCGCTCTTTAGAAACTTCGGAGTTTATGACACGTTAGACTCCCATTGAAACGTAGCGAAGAAACGAAAATCTGAATTGAATTGCCGTTTCCACTATTACAATGGTTTTTTGCCAAATCTCACAATAAAACGAAGAAAAAGATTAAACTCCGTTGGCACACTGTAATGGAAGTTTTAACGTTGCTGTTCTATCTTACGTGTTATAGCTCAGTGAATGTGGAATTTCTTTTCGATAATTTAAAGGAAATATATAGGGTGTAGCAGAATACGCGAAGGATGTTTATAGGGTAGACACGAGAAATTGCAGACATCGAAGTCGACGAAACAAACTCATGTACGAAAATGTAGTTTGTGATTCATTTTTCAAATTATAAGTAATTTCATTTTACGCTAGAGATATAGTGGCTGTGGAAAATATCGTCACACACCCTCACCTTCCAATCAAGTATTTCTTATTATTAGGCCGTCCGAAAAGTTTCTTTCGTTTCATAAGGAAATAATGGATGCACAACATTTTTCGTTTTACATTATTTTGTCGAATTATGTATGATCCATTTTATTCTATCAAAATAAAGATCACAACGTTCGACAGATTAGGTTTCATGTTTGTATAAAGATGCGTCATTATAAAAGATGTGTTTGTAAAAGAAAGACACTTTTGGGACAACCTAATAGCTTCTACGTATCTCGTTTTCGTAATACCAAACTATTGTAACGACGTGAGAATACTACTAAATGTGACGAAATCTAATATGTTGGGATCTGTTAGTCTGCATTTTTCTTTCTTTCGCTCGTATCATAAACATAAGAATTACATGGAAAAATATAAAATGGCAAATAAACATGTCGTTATATATTTAACGCAAGAATTAAATAGCGCACCGGTATCAGTGGAATTTATAGCACGCAAAGAAATAGCTGACGAAACGAGGTCTCCCCTGGCGAGCACTAATCGCGACGAACCGTAGGCTGACATAAGAATAATTAATCGCTGGGACAACAAGGGCGACCATTGCCGCATTGCTGATACGTTTCTCGCGTCCCTCTCAACTCTCCTCCATTTCTAGGTGACCGCGCGTACACGCTGCAGGTGTGTCGAGAAGTATGTGGGTCAAGTTAACAATGCATGACGCGGGGGCGGGGCGGGGCGGTGATGGTCTAAAGACGTCTGTTTTTTAAAATATTGCCACCAGAAGGCGATAAGCGCGAATCCTGACGACCGAGAATTTTTCACACGGCCGACGTTCCTTCGGCTAGCCGCTTTGTTAGAAAAAAAAAAAAAAAAAAAAAAAATGTCCAACCGCTTTCCAGCGGAGTAAGACGTTTCGTTTGCACATTGCCAAAGGAGAGCGCCGGAGTCGTGGACGTTCCGCGGTCGCGTTTCGTATTTCCTACGTATACAGAGTGTCCCAGATTTTTCTGAGAAACTTTGGTATACGCGGTTAAAAGGGGGCGATATTTAGTCTTCAGCCGGGCTTATGACGAGAACGTGATTTTCCTGCTACTTGGGAGTTTTAGATTCTCTAGCCACTTGGCTTCTATTTTGTTTTTTTTTCTTTTTTAGTTGTGTTGGTGAAAATTTACATTTGCATAAACATTCGCGGTCTACCTAGAACCATAGAATGTATATGCAGAAAGTTTGGTGGGGAAAAAAACTGGGGCACTCGGTATGAGAAACGCGTACACGAGGGCTCTAGGGTGCACCTGGAAGTGGAGCTTTTCGGCAATGAGGTGCATTGTTTGGAATCTTGAATTATGTATCCTAAATATGGTGCATGTGTTTTGGGATATAGGCGTGGTGCGTTGGCAGTGTTATTCGTGGCTTCGGGAAGCAAAGTGTTGGTAAATTAGTAAGTACGACGATCGTGGAAACTTAATGTAGTAATCCTCATGATACTTTCGGCTAGAAAGCTTTCAGCCCAGTCTCATCTTTGGGGGAATAATGTTTACGTGCTTATTTTACGGCGTATGTTTAAGAAAATATTTTTGAAATTAATGTTAGGTGCGAAGTTCTATTCTATACATGTCGTCTGTGTGATTTCATTAATATTGTACATGGATTAGATTCGTATTAACATAGAGCGTAATGAAAATGTACTGTGACACGACATAAAGTATAAATGATATTTTCCAATATCGGAATGTACTTATTTTCTTTCACGCGTGGTCAATAGAACTATGGAACAAACAAAATTAATCTCATTTACCTTCGGTAATTGCATTTCAGAAGATCATCAACATTCTACGAGCGTAAACGTGGTCCATTATGAAATTTCCAACTATTCGAAATAAGCTATCCTACAGTTTGCGGAATTTGCAACATTAATTAACTTGAACTGAATTAATGTAATCCCAGTCGATCATATTTGCAGATGCATATTAACAAGATTGTATTTCATTCAATGAGAAAGAATCAATTTACACAAAACGCCAGGATATTAATTTTTCGAGAATTCCAATTCCAATAGATAAGGTCAGAATATAGTAATATAAGTACAAAAATCACGTTTTGAGACAATCGAAAAGGTACCTTTGGTTTCGTGTGTCCTTTAAAATGATATGGTATTTACATAAATATCGTGATAATAGAAGATTTGTTTACATGGACCTGTTAGTATATAAATGTAGAATGTAGAATATATGAAGAAAATAAAGAAATATATTGTAGACACATCTATTATTTACTATTTTTTATCTAGTTTATTTATTATTTATTTCTTATTACATTAAACTGTTACTATACAAATGTAAAATATAGAATAAATATATAAAGAAAATAAAGAAACACACTGTAGACAAATCTATTATTTATTATTTTTTATCTATTTTATTCATTATTTATTTCTTATTATATTAAACTGTTGCTACACAAATGTATAATATGGAATAAATATATAAAGAAAATAAAGAAATATACTGTAGACAAATCTTCTATTATTCATTATTTTTTATCTATTTTATTTATTATTTATTTCTTATTACATTAAACTGTTACTATACAAATGTAGAATGTAGAATATAGAATAAATATATAAAGAAAATAAAGAAATATACTGTAGATAAGAATTAACGGATTAGATATTTAATTGCAGGATATATTAATGAACTCCCTACGTTTTGAGAAAGTTTTAAAATAAACTACTTTGTTACCAGCCAAACTTGAGGGTCCACTTTAAACGTACATATGCTATATCCACAGCCCCATCGAGTTGTTTATCCGCGAAAAAAGGAAAAGAGGGGAAAGGGGCAGAAAACTAGAAGGAAGATTCTGATTTACCAGCACCTCCAAAGTGGATGTACACACTCTCATTCAAATATTTGTTTCTGCCAGAATATACGCCAATAATTTTGACTCGAATAAAAGCCACTGTCTTTCGGCAACCGTCATACTTTTTTACATAAATTCTCGGTTATTATGCGAAATAGGGAAATACCTTACCGACCTCGATGACATTGAAATACATCGTCAGGATCAACATTCTGAATATTTTTTCCCTGTACATACAACCGACGTTCAAGATATGGCGCAACTTACATTCAATATTACATGTGTTACATATCAACTAATTTTACAAATTTTTGTTTCATAAACAATATTTTAATAGCGAATGCTATACTTATTACATTTTTGACTAAACGAAGACCAGAATAAAGTGCGATATTCCATACACCGATCGATTCATCGAAAATTATTTCTAATAGCATTATCAGTTGGCCATCGGAAGTCGGCTATTGATTTAATCCAACTCGTTGACTTTTTACGATTTTTTTTATTCGCAGAATATTAAAAGTGATTATCTCGTCAATGAGTTAAGCCTAGGTTGGGCTATATAAAAATGTGGTCAGCTACGCCAAAACGGAGTGTAATCATAACTTCAACTGAATCTTAAAATTTAGTTAAAAACGTTGAATTTAATCGAGGTTTTTTGCGAATATCTTGAAAACCAAGGCCACATAACGTATATTAAAAATACCCGACAAATACTCAGAATGTTGATCTTGGCAACATATATCGTGACATGTCATCTATCCTGCGTAATTAACGAATTCCTTTCATTTCACTTGCACTATCATCCAATCGACGATTCAATGAACTTGGAAGAAAATTCTGATTACACGATCGTGGCCGAGCAACGAGCAATCCTAGTAACGCGCAACGAGAGCCAAACGTTTTACTTTCATCGAATACATTTCAGCAGCAACAAACAAGGAGTAAAAGGCGCGTGACACCGGCTTGGCTGAATTCTGCAATGGCGTCTCGTTCTTTCTCAAGACTTTCCGAATCCCTTGTTAAAAGTTATTTTTGCATCTTGATGCAAACCGCCTGTCGATTTTTCGCTTCGAATTCGCTAGAACCGGAGAATTTGGAAACTTCGGACACGCGGAGAATAAATTAGGCGATGGGATTTCGGGCAACCCTTTCTGGGACAATTGTCATGCGCATGCATCGAATGACTCGCATTTAGAAAGAGTCTTCCCAGCAAAGTATTTCTTCAGAAAATTCTCTGAATCTGTCACTTTCGAGGGAACTTCGTTCTCGTTCGTTTCTTCGACGAGACAGAAGGAAAAATAAAGCCTCGCGTGTTACTTTGGAATAATTAACTTCAAGATTTTTACGGTTTTACGTCTTTTCTGTACAATACCTTAAAGCTTAAGGTGTCGTAAAAAACAAAGAACCCTCTTTAAGAAAGATGAAGGAACCTCTGTTACGAGATACTAACTCGAGTTAGTCTAAGTCTACCACATTAACGTACGTTATGAACAATCATCGTAGGAAATTTTTACGTACATACGATCTGTATTAAATAAAACATTTTCAAATTTCATTATCATTTTAATAACATACGACTATTGTGATTATACTTATAAGATTTAAAACCAATCTGAAAGATACTTTTTAATTTATAAAATGACTCGATATATATAAGAATTAACAAACGGAAGACTGTAAAGAATGTTTTAATTTTACAATCGAACATCATTATTCTTGGCAAGATAGTTTGAGCTTTTTTAACGAAGATTGGCTGAGGATTTCAGAGATGGTTAAATTAATTAATGAAAAACGTTATTGGGAGAAAAAGCAAACATAGTTACCGCGTTACAACTTGTACAGTTTTCGATATCGATATCGAAAAATTCTGCACCAGATTTTATTACAAGCCATTACTCCGTGTAGTTAATTAAAAGCATGCATTATAATATAAAAATCGTTTATGTGTTTAATACATACCATTATGTTCTACGAAGAGCTTCTCACTTCGCTTTTATGGCAACCAGAACCATTAAATCGATATCCTTTGACAAAGAATGCGAATATCACGCGACTGAAGCGTTTTTACATAGAAGGTGGATTTGTACACGTGAAAAATGTATCATAACGTCGTTAAAAACTATTTTAGGAAATTTACTGTCTAATCCTATTAAAAGATATCGATCATAATTCACCGTAAGCTCTTGTTATGAACTAAAAATCACTATACATGTTTAACGACTTCCACTGCACTATCTTACAGGGTCTTTATTCCCTTTTTACTATAGCAGCATTTTTTATCATAGCAAGAGTGATTAAACTGATATGCTTTTACCAAGAACATAACGCTGATCGATGTACAAGCCGGGTTCCTTGGAAAATTAAGTTCGGCGAAAGAAAAATGCATCGTAGTTTAAATTTTCTTCGTGTTAAAACGATCTTAAACCGGAGATAAAATAATGTTAGAAAAGATGTGCTAGCTATTACAACACGATTAGTGATATCAAAAAGTTTTTTTTTCCCTAATTACAAAATATACAGTAGATATGAAATTATAATTAAAATTCTTGCTGCTTCGTGTCTTTTACTTATTTCCTCGAATATCAAATATAAAATAATAAATGTATAATACCGCTGTTCATGAAAAATCCATAAAGTAAAAAATTCGTTAAAGTAATTAAGTTCGTCAAACAGTGTTAGTGTATAGTTCATAGATAGACAAAGCTCTAGCGCATAGTTTTACATTGGAATTTTAATATATGGAGCTTTAATACATCAACCAAAAACTGCAACGTGTTGACAAGCAAGTAAGCACGTTTGTCGAAAACAACGCGGTTGATCTTGCGTTTACTTGGAAAATACATTTTGTAATTTATGAACCAGCGACGTTCACGGTATCAAAGCGGTATTGTTCGTATCTAATTTCCTATCGCGAAGCGTCAGCTTCTGTATCTTTCCAAGAATAAATCCCACAACAAATTACGCAACAGCAACTCTTCGATGATCTTTCGAAGGATGTTTCTGCGGTGATTTTTCGTGACGAAAAATTCGCGCGAGGTTCGATCGCCAAAGTTGTTCAATGTCACGAGAGGGTGATCGCCACCCTCTCGAGGAAACTCGTCCAACCAGAAACCGATTGCCTTTAATCGAACCATCCGCAATCGACGTGTTTCGTTCGTCGATGGAAAGGTGTTACATCAAACAGAGACGAACGAACGGTCCCTTAAGGTCCCCTGTCGCGATTCAACTTTCTCTAATTTGATCAGGTTTGAGATACCACCGTCCCGCCGCGAAAAACGTTTCAGATTCGATAGTCTCTCCCCAAACAGATGCCGGAGGAAACTTCGTGACCAAGAATCATTCTATTCTTGGGCGAAACAATGAAACCTGATCCTTAATACATCTTCGACCTTTCATCGGACAAGATAGCTGGAGAAATTTCGGGGAACTTTCGTGCTCGGTTAAATTTTATTTTCGGGTGCACCGAATCTATGTTTTTTTCTTTTTATAGACCGCATGATAGTTTCCGACGAGTAGAATAGAAAAAATATGAATTTTCAGACTCGCGGATCTTTGTTTTAAAAGCTATGTGCCTTTAAAACTAGTAGTTTCGCAGTCCGGAAATTCGTCAAAAGCTATCATACGATATGAATGATATAAAAAGGAATTGCCTAGCTCGGTGTGGCCCAAAACGAAGTTCGATCCAGAGCCTTCACCGACTGGTGCTGCACCCGTTCGCCCCATCTTGAAACGTGCCTGTCTCAGTGTGTCTTTATGATTTCAGGGATTCATAAAGTCGAATGTTACGTCGTCGTTCGTTTTATGGACATTATAAATGTCTGGCTTAGCAGGCTGGGCGTACGATTCGGTCTCCGCGCCTTGATAAATTTTCGTTCCTATGGCGTTCCAACTGTTGCGATAACGTGGTTCGCTCTTCTATTTGTCAAATTAGGGGCATTGGTCTATTGAACGTTCTCTGTTATGCGTACACGTGCATTTCGAACTTTTCAGATACGAGGAGTATAAAGGAAGGAAATGACGAAGAATATAATTTCTACGCTCTGAAAGCATATTTCGTACAATAATAAATAGGCTGCAGATATTTATGGATTTTTGGGAAATTTAAGATTTCAAAAATTTACAGAATGCGTATAATACGCGAAATTTTTTACCATACCATTTCTTTAAATACGTAATAAAAATATAAAATTGCGTAAACATACGCAGTCTAATAATAAGTAAGACAAATATTTAGGCAGTCGATGTTTGTTTAGTTGGTGAATTACGTTATATTGAAATACCTGATCAAGCGACTTCCACGCTCCAATGTACACTGTATATCACAGTTTAATAAGAAGATAATTTTACTTCGATTCACCGAGATTGCATCAAAGAGAAAAAAGCGTCACAGAAACTCCTTTCAACCCTTTTAATCGGCGAGTTTTTATGCTAATATAATAGCGAAATTAATTTAAAACACTATGGCCATAAAAGTATGATGGGTTGTGGCAAACCAGCGCGGCGTCGATAGCTATTAAATCGCCGACGAAAGGAATCGATCTTTTCCTTCGACGATTAAGAATCCTCGTTAATTGTATACAACTAAGTGCCCTTCACTACATAAAGGAATCCCATTTTTAACGTTGGAAATGATACAGAGATGAAATGAAATCTATCTATTATACTAATACACTGATACATCAGTGGAAAATTATCGTTTATAAAAAAGCATTGTATGTAGATTTTACATTGTTTTGCTATTCTTTGCACAAATTCAATGTATAGGAAATGAATTTAATGGTTAAATTCAACTAAAATGAAATATTAATTTAATACGGAAACTGTTTCAAAATATTTCAGTTATCTTATTCGAAAAACCTCTGTTGGATATATTTTTTCGGATATCAGGTACAATATTTACAAAGCGCAGGTTTTTTTAGTCGAAGATCATTCTCTCTGTTCGTGAAACGTGCAAATATTAGAAGTAGTAATTCTCTGATCAATAACTTGGTGATACAATGTTTATAAAAAATCCATGAAAATTCTCCGTTATAAAATATTAATTGAAAATCGGTCACCTTTCAGTCGATATTACCCGTCGTTAATTACGAAAACGAATTAGCTCTCCGCTAATTTTTTGTTACTAGCAATTAGAATAAAAATCTATCACCTTTCGAGGCCTTTATGCTGACATACAAAGAGCGAACTCGTGAAAGCGTTCTCTATATACTCAAAACGAAGATTCTTATAAGCGTTTTTCATCGCATCGACATACACGAACTTTTATAGACAGGCTCAAATAACGCGTTTTACTCTACGTTCTTTGCTTAAATGCATAGGAAAGAATTTTCTGTTACAACATCATATTTAGTACATTTCCTACTTCGTTCAATTTCGTTGACTGCGCTTCGTTCGCTAATTCTTGTAACGTGATTGTAGCAACATCTTATATATTTGTAAATATATTTGCTTGTTGGAAAAGTTTCTTTCGTTCAATAAGGTGACAATAGATGAACAACAATTTCTGTTTTATATTATTTTATTGAATTAGGTATGATCCATTTCATTCTATTTCTATTATTATGTTCGTGTATAATTCAATAAACTAATATAAAACAAAAAACACTGTGCGTCTATTATTTCCTTATAAAACGAAAGAAACTTTTCGGACAATCGAATATAACATAAATAATATTTTTGACATATTTCAAAATCAGCGGTTTCGGAACAACAGGAAACATTCTGAATGTATAATATGCTATTCTATGATTCACAGAAATAAAATGAAATTTGACAAAATTTAAATCAAAACTAATCTATACCTTAAAACGAAGATGATATCGGTGGAATCGAGTTAGAATTGCGTTTGACGGGCGCGAAATCAAATTACGAACTATTTCTGTCTTTTGTTCGATAAAACATTTCCTCTATCGTATCCATTCCCATCAGAATAAATCTATTCGAACGGAATTATGAAACGTTTGAAACGAAGTCACGGGTGCTGCACTGGGATTGCTGGAATGAAATATCCACCAAAATGGTGAACCGATTTCTCTTGGAATACCAGTTTACGTTAGCCTCTGACCAATTTGCTATTGCAACTGTGCATTGAGCAACCATACGTAGTTTCGGCTGAACCTTGACACGAGTTTATACTGTCAAGTAGCGATCACTACGTCTCCCAGGCGGACGAATGATGAATTCATTCTAGTCGACGCATGATTGCGTCGTGTGCTCGTCGTTTGTTAATTACAGTTCTGTATAATGGATTTACGACTTCGCTGGAAGTCCCTGTCCTAGCGCGTTTGACCATCTACGACTATCTTCAGCTCGTTCGTCTTGATTTGCAAGATCGCGATTTCCAAGAAATTTGAAACTACAGAAATGCACAGAATGTGCATAATATGCAGAAATACGTAAGATATTGAAAGTACCCTTTACGATATCTAATAGATGAGGCATCTTTCTATAAGTAAGTTCCATTTTCTAAATTACATTTACAAAGATACGAATTTGCACAAATATCCGCGGTCTAGTTATAAGCGAGGAAATCGAACGATGTTTTCGCCGATATACGGACGCAGAAACCGCACACGCTTGTAACCTCGAATATGTTAGCAATGTGATTTCCTATCGAGATTTCCGTCGGTCATGTGGAAACGTGTTCAGCCATGGTTTACAAAGATTAATGACTTCCGAAAGTGTAACGTATCATAAATTATATACCGCGTGTTTCGAAACACGTGAACTTACCTTTAGGAATACGTTCAATATATATATGTATATAATATATATATATATATTTTTATATATTTATTTACAATATATATACATTTTGTTTATTATTATTATATATAATAATAAATAATTATATTAATTAATTATATATAAATTAATTATATATGTATAATAATAATAAAAAAATATAAGAAATACACAAGATTGATTTATTTGAACGTCTGAACTGATTTACTTGAACTGATTTATCTGAACTGGAAAATGTATAATGCATCGAAACGTAAAATGTTATTTAACAGGCATCAATTATGACTAAATATAATCCAGTTTAGCTGAACTCATATTCTTTCCAGGAAATTTCAATTAGATCAAGTATGAAGGATTTTAAAGATATTAATTAGCCCACTGCGAGAACTGGCCTTCAAAAGATGGGATATAATGGATTCTCTTAAAGTTTTAAATATATTCCATCCAATATGCTTGCAATTAAACCGACAAAGATATTTTGGAGGGCAATGAACTTTGCAGACAATGAAGAATTACGTGTACCGTAGAAATTTACGTGTATAAAAGTTCTCTCATTTGTATCGTGACTAATAATTAAATTCTGTCTTCCGTATTTTACTTAACATGTTATTTTTCATCAGCAATGTTAATCAGCATTTAGAATTCAATTAAGCAATTAAACGATGTATTAAAATATTAATGAAGCTCGGTGGATTCATGCGGTCTTCAATTGAAAATCTCGCGTATCTCCGTATTTCTACAACGTGATGCTTGTCACTCATATTTGTATACATCAAAATTTTCATCGAGCTTTATTATTTCGCTCTAATTAAAAATTAATTCGTACGCATTTCATGTTTCATCGTATTTATTACGTCAATATTATTATATTGTTTAAAATGTATCTTTACACCTGCCATTGCTATTTATACCTCTTAATCTTATTTACGAAAGAATAGAAATATTAAATTCCTAAAATAAATTTACGGTCCGCTGAAAGTTTAAAGATTATTATTTGAAATGTATTTAAAAAATATGAAAACACGTGAAATTTTATGTAAAAAGAGTAATAAAACTTAAGAAGTAAAATTTCATATAAAACTAATAGAAATACTAGAAAAAAAAATCCATTTTAAATTCTACTGAAAATATGGCGTAAACTAAAATTTTGTGGGAAATTGAAATTCAGCCATCCTCCATAGGTTCATTTTCTCGTATATTATTAGAGATTCGTTTTAATAAAAAATTATTTTATTTCCAATGAAATAAAGTAGATACTCGAATTTATAATACCTTTATTAAAATCCATCTAATAATCGAAGCGGAATTAATGCATGCCGATTGATGTATCGAAACCATATATTTAGGTATAAGAACGCGTTTTGATACACGGTTGAATGCTGGATGATTTTAAATCTGCCATAATATGGTTGGATTTTTCGACAATCGCGCTTACTGTGCCAAAGCCGGCTCGATCCCTTCGAATATTTTGATTTCATTACAGCCACGAGGAAAACCGATAATCGTATAACCGTGTTGTATAGAAAATCTTGCGCAAATAAAAGTCCAACAATAAGAGTTGCTCTGTGAAAAATCGGTCAGTGAAACGCGTATGCGATCCTTGAAAATTCAATAGTTGTTCTATATATCGGTATAATACGATACGGTCGGTTATGTGATCGCGAACATGATTAAAAATAAGATTAACGCGATCATGGAAATATGGTTAAACGAAACATGTTATGTTTCATTATGTCTATTTATGAAAACTGGTATATTTGAAAAATATGCTTGTATTTTATAGAAACAAGTATCGAATGTTATACGATGAATTATTTGAATTTTCTGACTAAAAACTAAAATGGAAAGCGAACTGAATCACAGGAAGAGATAATTAAAAATAGTCGATTAAAAACTGCAATTTCAATTCCATGCAAAGGGCAAAGATAAATGAGATGAATCATGTTTCCTGTTTTTAGGGCAGAATTTTTTCTATAATTCTATTTTAAAATTAGCAAACATTGCCTTTTATTCGATATTCGGATTAAGTATGTATCTCTGCCATTTTCTTAGACATGTTTAAAAAATTTTTTTTTTATTAATTAAATTTTTTTTTTTTGAGAAATTTTATATTCTTAGTCTTCTTAAACTCTTTCTCTTTGCAGTTACTTTGTATTTAAGGTATATAATAGTCACCAAATTTCATAAAAATTAACAAAAACTAACTTATCGTTTTTCATATTATATTGACTTATCCTGTTTGATCTTCAAACAGCATCATATTATTAATCGGATAAAATTATGGATCAATAATTGCTCGAATAATAAATTAGCACCTCGTATACACGTATTATTTTCTTGAAACTGAAACACGAATTCCCGATTGCGATAAAACGTAGAACCAACCGTTCTTGTTAATTCGCAGTCCTTAAATAATTAATGCTGTTTATTGGAAATGATACGATAAATAATCCCGGTTTGTAGTCGAGAACAGGAGAAAATTGAAATTTATACGATGAGCTGTGCACACATGCATCATGGATTATTGCCACTGTATTTGAAATAAGTGAGAATATGTATAAGATGATATCATACTTTTCGCGTCGGAGTGAGGCCATAAATGTAAGGTGTAGATGCAGAATAACGTGAATTATGGTTGTACGTTAACGCAGGAAATATATGTCCAATCCGCAAAGTGTGTCCGATAAAATATCAGAATTATTAGTAATGGTTATAACAACTCTGAAGGAAAGTGGAAACGATGCAAATCCAATTTTCATAGTTTTTATTCTAACGCTGAAAATCATCTCTGATATTTTCTTATGTAAGATGATAACTTCAAAATGAATATTCATTCAAATTGTGAAATCGGATTGACAGAATGACGGAAAAGAATAGCAAAATCCAAAGAGATATTCTAACTCTGACGATATTTTACGTAATATAATAGTTCCGAAATAAACAGTTGCCATAAATATTCAACAGGAGATACGAAATAATTCTCAATATATAGATTGCAGGATAAAGATTAAAAAGATCAATCTGTGAAATAACGCGTGACAATTTAATATTGTTTCGATGCGATTGATTCGACGATGCGTGTAAAAATTGCGACAGAATATTGTAAGAAACACTCATGCAGCGAATTATGAGTTTATCATCTTCGATACTTGTCTAAATACGCTATTAAACCTAACGATTATAAGCAACAACTCTGGAAGCCTAGGGAATTTTAGGGTTTCTAAAGTTCAAGAAACCGGTTATACAACATGTACGTCAAAACTTATACGCACAAATATTTCATAACGATAACAGTCAGTGAATTTGTTACTTGAAAATAGAAAATATTTTCATCTCTACTGAACCCTAAAATCAGCATAAATTCTCTGCTTGGAGAAGAAAAATATTCGAAATTTCACAAGGGAGTGAGCATAGAGAAACAACAACAGAGGTGTTAACGAAGTTGGCTTTCAAATGCGCGCGTATTTTAGCTAAAAAGAGGATTACTACGCGTAACGTCCAAAAACTTGCTACAAAGTATGTACACGCCTGTTTCCCTTAAAATGATTAATACAGTAAAGAAGGAAAGTGAGTGTACGCGTTTTTCACCGTGACTCTTCTTTTTTGCTCGGCCCACCATAGTCCAGCGATATCATAATACGTGACCGACGTGAATATCATCTCTTAGAGGTTTCATCGAGCCCCTTCGCTAGGCTCTTGTGAAATTCTATTCACATTGTACCTATGTACTGGTAACTTGAAGTGCGCTTCTAGCGCCGTGGTTGTTAAGAGGATTTTAAAAAAAACTGACGTGCTTGCAAATAGCATATTTTCCAACGCGTTAGACAGACTAACGTGGTGCCGTAACGATTGTAAATGTCACACGACGGATCATATTAGCGATACGTGTTATCGTTAATATAAATGATGAACGATAAACAAAGGAATTATATAAAGCAAGCAGTTTTATTAAGGAAACTTTGTAGCGTGTGAAGAAATTTGCATAGGTTATATACGCATATGTAACTTGATTCAAAAGTTGAGACACGTGAGCGTTTCGCAGGAAACTCGGTTAAAAGTTGAGAGACGAGAGTTAAGACAAGAGGGTAATGCAATTGTGCACGTTGAAATTCAGTAGGTAAGAGACGACATAGTGAAATGCGAGCATGTTGGTGGAAGAAGCTGAAATTTACAGCGATGTGGAAACAATTCGACGCAGTTGTGACAAAGAAATTAAACGCTCCACCGTTTCCGTTTGCAAGCCATTCGGATTTCTTGATAAGTAAAATTTTTTCGAAGACACGCTAAATATTCGCACGATGAATTTACTTCAATATAACATTGGTTAAAAAGATCCGAACGTTGCTATTAATTCAACAAGATTTCTGACAATTATTATAAAGTAGAACGTGGATCAGTGTAACATTTTTAATGCAATATAGCTAAAATAGTGAAAATTCTTAAAAGTGATCTCAAACTACAGGAATTTCGAAGGTGCAGAAACGCACAAAAACGCATATCATGCAGATCATAATATGTAAAGATACATGAAATACCTAAAGTAAAATACTGGTTACAGTATTTTAGGAGACGAAGCAAATCTCCATTAGCCTTTTGCTTTTCTTAATTGTGTTTAGAAAAATATGAATTTGCATATATATCCGCAGACTCACTCATTTCGAAACTGATCTGTAACGCTCTCTGTTAACAGACAGTCCGTGTCTTCGAGCAGGTTGAACAGAAAATTTTCGTGCAGGATAGAATTGTGAAAGCAAGTAGCGACAAGAGAACGTGCGAGAGAAAACATGGCAAAGGGGATAATCATAAGTTGGTGAAAGGCGAGCGTGTGAGGTATAGAAATAAAAAGAAAACGTCGCTGAATAGAGTGCCAATGAAAGGCTTTGTGAGGTTGATAGAGTGAATCAGATATGAGCCGTGACGGGACAAAGCACGAAATAAAGTGCGAGTCGAGACCAGCCAGCAACGCTACAAAGGGTTAAAAGACGTGTTGCATTTTTCCGGATGAAGTAACTGTGCCTGTCGTGCGACGAAACTTTTGTAGAATCGAGCACGTCGGAATATCGATTGCTTCGCGACAATGCAAAAGACGAAGGTGATTCGACGCCGAACGTGGTCCGATCGGTTCCCGGAAGGAGTTTCGACTTCATTGACTGTGGCTCGTTTCTTTACACATTCATGGTTTGTCGGAAGTTAACGTAGATTTTTAAAGGTCGAAAAATACCGGCTACTTGTGTGCCGCGATCATCGTGAATAAGTTGAAGGAACTTGGATGAATATCACTTTTAATGCCGAATAGTAGCTTGCAAAGTAGATGTTTGGCTTTTTGCACGTTGACTGTCATCAATGCACTACGTTACTAAATTTTTTAGAATGATTAAAATAAGATAAATTACATGGATTGGAAAATGTTTAGCAATGCGAATGATTTACATAACATTTCATGTTTTTTATGGGAAAAGGACATTTTACATAAAATTGCGTTACGTATTCGCATTACACTCTATTCGACAGTTCTCCTGAGTCTTTCTTACGCTTATCATCAAAGGGTTAAACAACTATTATCAGCGTCAATCAGATATTGCCAATAAGAAGAATCACATGGAGGACACGTAAAGATTTCTATCAATAATTAATCTACAAATTTTTTCTTAAAACACGTCAATTATTACCAGACAAACGTCCAGCTTTATCGCCTGTCGAACGAAGGATTAACAATAAAAGCACAGTAGTTTCTAATGACTCTGGCACAGACAACGGGATACCCAGGGCTGCATATCAGACAGTGTTGTCAAACCTATCGAATGAGCGATCGAACAACTAGATTTGGCACGTTTACGTGCACGCATTGTAGCAAACATTGGATCAAAGCTATTGCTACGTTGGCCACTCTCTCTCTTTCCCTCTGCCTCTCTCCCTCTCTCTATCCGATCGTCCTTGGTTCATCCTACCAAAACGTGTGTACCAACAGGAGGGTAGCCAATTGCGTTACACGCTGCGAAAGCTATCGTTACAATGCTCAAAGTCGTCTTTACGTTCCGTTACGTGACTCGGACACCGGCGATAACGGCAAATCCTGGAATTCAGAGTAATCCAGAAGCCATTCTCCCTTTGCTAACTACTCTGTTTGCCCGGATCGCCTATATAAAGACGTTCATCGAAGATTGATTGTCTGGATTCGATCGAAATATTGGCCTACCGCCGCTGATTTCTGTCTGTCTTCTGATTACTCGGTTAACTGACTAATGAAATAACCACGGTCAAAGTAAACGTCGTTCGAGTACATATTAATCATCGTGATTTATTACGCTAATCTTTACGAGAGAGGAGATATTCAACGTTCTGGAATGATTATAAATACATGGATCCTAAATGAAATCTGATACAGTTACTCGCATTAATATTTGAAACACTATCTGTGTATTCGTTGCTTCGTATAAGAGGGCTTGATTTAAACACCGTGTTGCTTATTCCACGGATATACGAATGATTTCTTGTAGCTTGACGTAAACAATTTCTTTCTAACAATAACGTTTAATCGCACAATGAATTTTGAACCAAACAAGGGATTGTCCCATTTGTTTCTTAAATTCGATACGATCTTCTTCTGTATATTTTCTAACGACACGAGACTCTTCTATGATAAGTGTCCAAACACTTTTCATTGTATATAAATAAACGTAATTATTACTCTTATTTGATTTCAATTTCTGTAATGTTAATAGAATTAAACATTCGTAAAAATCAGAAACTAATAAAAATGCACTTAACAGGTTCCTCTCTCGCAGTCTTCGAATAATATCAGAATTACACGTATGAGAAAGCCTGGCTAGATGAGTTTTAACAACAGAATTAATAAACTGCCGCTGACATTCTCTGAATGCAGTCTGAAAATCAAGGTTCATAGGTTTCCTTTCACGGGAACTTTTACGATCGTATGTTACTTCCTTCAAAAGCAATGGAAGTTTCTTCACCGTCAAAGGTTCTCTGCAAAAGTACAAACCATAGTTACACGAGTCCTTCGATGTATCGAAAACCGCACGGTGCATTCGCACTCCGTAAATCGAACTGAGGTTTCACGTGGAACGGGTATGGTAAATTCCTTTGCAGAACTCACCGCCCGTATTCGTGCATTTTCACGCAATTTTCCGCGAGCAAAACAGGATGCGAAACTGTTCAAAATCTCTTGGAAACGTTTTAACTTTGCATCGATGTGGAAAACATTTTAGCAAAACAAAAAAAATAAAAAAGCAAAATAAATATGCAAGTTTACCAAGCAGACGTTTATAGATTGAAACAGAAATATTTTATCTCATCTGAAAGTACTTTAACGAAAATACGTATTATTTGGTTATGGTTTGTTGAAATTTTTCGACTTCAAATTTAATATAAATAGTTATCTTAATTTTTTAAATCCTCTTGTTTCCAATAATCATATTCTATCTGACATAAAATATTTATTCTTCTATCAAACAATCCCCTTTTAACTCGGAAAACATATGAAGCATCAAAAGAAAGTATTCGATCATTAAATTAGGAACGAAGGAAGATACAAACTGACAAAACTAGAGGAGAAATTGACAAAAAGATTTAATTAATATCTCGTGTCGTCTAAGACGAAATTAATAATCGAAGAATCGCTGAGAAATTCAAATGTTCGACGACTTTAACAAGTACTCGTTATCAATTTCCAGTTGTTCCAAAAGTATGCTCGGGTCTCGTTACGATCGAAAGTCAGCGAACTGTTGACGGAGAATTTTGCACGTGAACTGGAACATATTAATTTTATATGTACGTTTGCGAATTCGGAGCCGAACGTCGGAGTTCTGTTGATAGAAACGGAAAGTAAACAAATTATGGACGTTCGATAATACGAGTTAGAGTCGAATAACGATAGAATAAGGAACGTTAGTCATCAGTATGAACGGATTGTTGTGAGTGTCGCAACTTTTAACAGAGAGCAGTGCGCAGCGCGTGATATCTGCTCTGGGCCGTAATGAGTTTAATGCAGAAGTTTTGAAGTAGTCGTTCGTTTCCATTTCGCCGGAACTTTCTTTAAACTCGCCCCGTCTGACCTCCATTCCGCGGAACAAGATCCTTACGAATCGAGATTGAAGTCTCTGCAATCGTTTTTCGACTCAAGTTGACAGAATATGACTTAGCGAAACGTCATAGGTTAAACTTTTGATACTCGAAAAATCGTTTACATCCAAACACATCCGTCCGGTTGCCGAAACTTTTTAATTTCACCGAAGGAAGCTGTGTATGAAAATTTAACAAGCATCAAACGACGCGTTTATTCCACAGGCGGGCAAGAAAAATTTCCAGCTTGATGAAATACATTCGATCTTCTTAAAAACGCGATACCTTTAGGATAAAACGTTAAAGCTTAACGCTCCTTAGGCGATACATGTTATACCTTCAAACTTGGAACTTTCTTTGGCATTTGGTACAACTAGGTTCAGTCTGTTAACGAATAAGTTTCAAACATTTTTAAAAATTTAGTAAAGTGGAGCTTGCGTAAGAAGTTATATCATAAAATTGTATCGAAGGGATATAATATATGTATTTGATATATGATAGAACATTTCGAATCGTTATCTCATACGAATACAAATTCCGAGCAAAGAGAGAGCTCTTTCGTGCTGAAACTTTTTGTACAGAGATATCAACGCGTGATCCTTTTACCGGTACATTCTGCGCTCCAGCCACCTATGTTCGAACAGAAGACAAAAACCTACTTCGACGTTACATCTATCTCTCCATCTTTGACAATTTATGTCAGAGAAGTTTTTCCCACTTTATTCACAAGGTACTACAAGCTTGCAAGTATCCGTCTCACCTCCCTCCAACACTTCGTACGAAGCTGCCATCGGATCGTCACTGACCAACGCTCATTTCACCACGTGCCACCTCGACTCCGCTCTTCTATACGACACTGACTTTTAACGTTGAATCGCGGCGAGTCAGTCTCCTCTAAAATCCCCGATAAATTTCCAACGAGGGAAGAAACAGAATTTTATGAAACTGGAGAATCGTTCGAGTAAAAACGACAAGCTGATAAAGGTAGAGGAGGCGAGCTGAAAGAGAAACTCTCCGCCGGCAACTTTCAAGAATTAACTATCACAAGTTACCATCGGCCTGTTCGATATCTACCAGCAGCGAAAGGCTTCGGGAAGCAGCACATCCCGGCTAGACGGCCCAGAATTCCAAGAAGTCGTCGATCTATGCGACCCATCCGGACGCTGCCGTCATTGACGGGACCAAGCACCGTAAGAAGTGGTGAAAGTTTCCGCAGAAAGTCCGATTTATCGCGCTAATTGAAAGCCGACTCTTAATTTAACTTGGCCGACAGTTTCTGCCGGATATCTGGCGGACTTTCGTTCGGATGACCTGACAAGATTCCCAAGACTTTTCTTCCAAAGGCCTGGGCTGTCTGAGCAGGCCGAATGGAAACATAACAGTTTCGAGGCGAGGCTAGCAGAAAACGAAATGATCGAGTAGCAACGGCTGTGAAAGAGCCGCAGTAACGCGGTTAATTGCGCTCAGTTGACTGCGAGGATTTTTCGCGGAGCTGTAGGCTTTATCGCGTCCCCGTAGTGCGCCAATTCTCCAAAAGACCTGAATATCGGTTCGTTCTACCTTCGGTTGCTCGATAATCTAGAGAATCCAATTTCGAAATTGCCGCTTGTAACAGTCTTGGCGACAGTTCGCATCATTGGATAACTCGTAAAACGTTTCGCAAAATTTCCACTCGCGTGAAACAATGTGACAAAATAGTTAGCTAGCTTCCGCTCCATGTTTCCATGGAATTTGTTCACACGTTACGGCTGATTAAGAGCATACGTCACGTTTTCTATTCTATCGTCAATACTTGGTGGTATAGCTTGTATTTTATTTTAACAACCGGCGAGTAATATATTTGAGGAATATATACATTTTAGAGGAGTTTGCGAAAGGCAACAAGTCTTTGAAACGAAGATAATGAAAAAATTGGAGAAATTTAATGTAGGTAAACGCATCTTGAATACCATTTTCTCTTTCAAAAAATAAGGTAATTGGAATTCCAATAATTTTTATATGTAGAGTGTCTTTTATATAAAAATGTGGCAATAACAATTTCCTTATCGTGACTAAATTTAACGCGACTTAACAAATGGCTCGGTCGATTCTACTCTGACAATAAACGAAAAAGAGATTGCCGCGCCAATTTATAGAGACAGCAAGGGAATCGTATTCGGTTGAAATGCTTTCAGCAACAGTTGATAAGACGTCCTGAAGTGACTGTGATAATTCTTGACGGAACGCTCTCGGCTGTTCCGTACCTTCTCTGTAGAATGTTCATCTTTGAAAACCGACCGCGTTATATAAACTCGAAGGATTAAGTCTAATTCCTTAAGAAGCAGCTTTATCATTGACACACAGATATTGCTTTGGCAAAGAAGTTAAACGTTGCTTTGGAAAATCTTCTCATTACCGCAGGTATCTACCGAAAGTTGTCTGTTTTCATCGTCACGCCATAGAAATTAGGAAACTTTGTAAGATTTTCGACGGTCATTTAATGCCGACACTGATATTTCAACCGTACACAGCTTCTACGTTTCAGTAGATAGGTCGTTTACTTGTGATGGTAACGCATGAAGATAAATCGTTCAGAGTACACGATTCTCGCATAGTGCGAGGAAACGATTTTAATCAGCTTTCGACTGGTAAAAGGGAAAGTCCTTTGAAATGCAAAACTTCTTGGTTGTAGAAAAATCCTGAGGACCTAGTGATACCTATCATCCGATATTTTTCTCAATTTTAAAGAAATTCTGTTTGTATCTTTAGCAGAACTTATCGATCAATCTAATAAAGACCAATGTTTTACTATTTTCTGCAGTATATGCGTCAGTAAATTTATAGAATTACCGTTTTATAACAATTTTAAGTCGAGTGTCGAGCTTCTGGCACTTTTTCAGAAAATTTTTTCCAATTTTACTGGGATATTTCTCAACTACTTCGGTGGAATTAATCGATATAGCATTTTTATCCATTCTTTCACGAGACAGATGATTTCATGCAACAGCGGAAACCACTCTAGAAAGATGACATAAAAATGGCTTCCGCGAGCCACGGCGACGGGGGCGTGAGGTTTCTAAATTCTCTTAGCGGAAGGTTATGTACAAAGCAGTATGGAACATACTGAAATCGTTGTATCAACAAATCGAATGCGAAATAAAATTTTAGATGAGCTGACAGATATTTTTCGCGCGGTGATCAAACTGTTGGAGAATGCAGCAGCCATAAAAATTCTCAAGCTCGGAAGTTTACAACACGAGCTTCGTCTCTGTAATCTTCTTATCTATAATAAAACATTTTTAAAACATGAAAGCAAAGACGAGGAGTTATTAAAGTATTACGCGACCACTGTCGAAATTTTTACAGCTAGAATTCGAAGTTAAAAGATTATAAAAAGTAATTTGATAATTATATATATATATATATATATATATAATAATAAATTAGAATAATTAAAAATTATAAAAATCAGTGGAACTCCGAATTCTAATTCGACTAATCTTCAATCTTTCTATGTGAAATGTGTCTTCTTGTTTTCTGTCCGATCGAAATATTGCATAATTTCAATGGAAAATCGAAAAGCAATTCTTTTTGTAATCAAGAATTCGTAATTATTACGTGGAAACCCAGTACGGCTGCACTCGTTTGATCGTCATAATTATAGGAATGTTAGTACGGAATCTTAGTATATACAGCGTTCGCAAAATGGTCGGAAGGCAAAGTTATCGTCACCACGACGCACAAACTTGCCATTATGACGCGATGAGTTGGCGATAATCGTTACCGTCCAAGTTAAGCGCTCTACATCGAGGTTGAGTCTAGCTGGGATGACGTTTAACCGACCGCGTTTAACTTAATGGAGCTTTGCTCCGAACTACAAATTATCCGACTTAATCGAATGAACGGAAAAAGTTATTTGTTTCAGAGATCGAGGGAAAATGCAATTTTCTGCATTTCAGAACACTATATCCACGATGGTTGCGTTATCGTTCTATTCTTTTCTTCAAAAGATTAATATTTTTTATATAAATTACTTTTCTATTCTGTTCTTTGGTAATATCGGTCTTTCATCATTTTTATTTAAAAAAGATGCATTTTCCACGAAAATATCATACCTCGAAAACCTTCCGTAATATAAAAAGAGTTCGTTAATTTCTTTGTAGAATGTCTCTACAACAATATCAAATTTTGTAGTAATACTTATTCTCAAAGCAGTTACTATAATTATGGATGGGTAGAACTTTGTAATGCATTTAAAAAAAAACGTACAGTAGTTTGTGCAAAAAAATGTTTATAATATTTGTGCTCCTTTGATGCAATTGGTCAAAGGAACTTTTATTTGAAACATTTATTATTGCGACGAATAATATGTATAACTTTTTAGATATCGACCAATTTTCATACAAATACACAAGTATCCTCACTCTAAATACTTGTGTGAAAATTGGTCGATAAATACACAAGTATCCTCACTCTAAATACTTATGTCAAGTATAAGAATGGAAAAAGAGCAAAAATACAGAGATATATAATACATCGAAAGTAAAATACATAGTCATACTTTTATTCAAGTTTCTGTTTTTCTTCATTATCTACAAAGATATAAACTCGCATACATATACATACGTTATGCATCGTAATTTCAAAATTAAGTTTCAGAAGAAGAGGAAAAGAATGGAATCGATATTCGATCAAAATACTGCACCGATAATTATCTTACTTATTCTGACATAAATTCTGTAACAAATAAGATTTACGTCCGCTACAATGACTTAGGGTTCTCCTCGAATGTTCTAATTTTTTACTGTCGGCCCGTTTCCTATTTTTGACCGACTCACAGAGGCGCATATGCAAATGATTAGAAACGAGGCAATTTAAATGTGCAATGAGATGCATCACAGAGCGAAAAAACTATTTTCGTTTCGCGTTAGTTGTGCCGACTCCCGGCTACCGAAAAGCCACCGGATGCCTCGAGCAAAGAATGTTCCATTCGGAAATCCGCTTTTGCAGACCTCCCGAGGCTCTTTCTATGCTCACTTTTCTCTTTTTCCACCGGTTCAGAAGAGCAACCTGACTCGTGTGCTCACCGATAAACGGAATATAATTTCTTGTTTTATTTGCCTTTATCGCTGTTCATATTCCTTGGACCGGGAAATTATTGGAGAAGCCGATAATAAGTGCGGTATTGGCGCCGAATCACCTCCAATTGCTTATCGCAAAAATTTAATGACAATTTTTACATGACAATTTATATTGAACGTACAGATAACGGCTATTTTCGTTCAGAAAATTCGGCTGTATCGAATTTGCAATTTTATAGTAAAACGAATTTAATTTTTAATCGAAAACACCTATCCGCTTGCTTTCAGTGGTTCGTAAAAGAATCGGAAAGGATCATTCTGCTAATCATGTGCGAGTTTTATGTTAAACTTCACTTTAACGAACGCTCCTCTCCACGGCTGACCATTCACGAGTCATACTACTGCATGGCAACGAAGCACACTTCAGCGCGAAAAGTGTCATCGTACATCAAAGAACTTCAAGTGAAGTTCATCAACGCTGTCAATACCAACAAATTGTGAAATGTATCAAGGATGTTCAATGCTGTTCCCCCTCCTCTAATCACGTTGTTAAGTTCCAAAAATAAAGAACCTTTAATCTTCATATCAATTACATTGATAAATATCAGACATAATAAGAATTTAGATAATAACAACTCAGGCAGACAATGCTGAACATAACGTATAGTTTCCTAATTACGTAAACATGTAACCGAAATCGGATAGAATGACCACCTTCGAAATCTATAAATACCTTTAGTAGAGCCAGATAAACTAGATTTTGCATAATTAGCGAGCCGTCAAATTATTTTCATTACAAAT
The DNA here is from genome assembly GCF_041682495.2 of Bombus fervidus. Taxonomy (NCBI): domain Eukaryota; kingdom Metazoa; phylum Arthropoda; class Insecta; order Hymenoptera; family Apidae; genus Bombus; species Bombus fervidus. The sequence continues at coordinate 1,911,585 of NC_091528.1, read as the reverse complement.
GAAATAATTCCATAATGAGTTCGCGGAATATTACTAAATTATCATTTTTAAAATCTTACCTACATATATGCCCATCGTAAAATAATAATTCTGAATGTAATTATCCAGGTTGGCGAACATCAGCCCCTGTTATCTAAACAGGAAGATTGTTGACAAGGAATAAAATCAGCGAACCCTGCTGTCTATAATAAATTATCTGCGCAACGTTTTATCGCGTCTGGTTATTAAATACCATTCAGTCTCGAATTTCCCAGTCAGTTTCACAATACGAAGCGAACAGAAATACGAGACAAACGTTTCAAACTTTGTTTCAACGAAACAAAACTACGAGCGGCGGGACGAGAGTAGTCCTGTAGAAAATAGGCGAGAAAGAGATCGGCGAGATCGGTAACGTGTGTATTTCACGTCGATTGTCCGGTGACTTTGTATCGTTCGCCAAGTGACGATCGAAATTTTCAGGCGGCTTAATCGAATCAACGCGACGTTCCCAGCGATCGGCAATCCGATTTTCCCCAGCATTTGTCGGTCCCAACGTTCGCAGGAGCAATTTTCCATGGCGGAGAACTATGTCCACTTTCCGAAGACAGAACAGAGAAACGAAGCAGAAGGCTTGCAGCACGGCATGTTCACGTTTTACGGTCACGAGCCGTGGTAATTGTTTTTTTATTGACCGTCGAACCTCTCGCCAAGTTGAATGCTGGCACGTCGTTTCGTGTAAAAGCGCTCAACGGAAACTCACTTGCTGACTAACTGTCTGACTGACTCGTTAACTGACTGACGACGTCATCCTGTGGACAGTCGGCCCCGCGGTACGTTGATCTCGCTAACGCAGCCGCAAATTAGCTGTGAAAACTGGCCGCTTTGATGTCGAATCGACAGTTCCGTTGCGGTTTACCTTTTACAGACTCGCGTAATTTCTTTTGACAGCATGGCGTAGTCGCTCGTTTCCACGCGAATGATTCTTTTCCACCACTCTCTGCGACAACTCGCGAAAATCAGAGAAAATGTCTGATTGGACGAGTGTTTTGTTAACCGTTTTGTTAAGCCGTTTGAATACGGCTGTTATCAATGGGCAATTAGATTTTAATTGAGTTTCAAATCAAAGAAATCTTGTTAATGATTCTATTTTATAATTACCTTGTTATACGGATAATTACAGTTTGCTGCAATTGTGGGACTTCATTAAACCTATAGAATGTATTTTTCTCCTTTACTAGATACACGATAAAAATGAATATTGTAGCAAACGAGGCATTTTCATTTCTTTCATCTTGTTGTACATTAATTTCCCTTTATAAAATAATCTCATTAAATTGCTCTTAATTTTTAAACATAGAATTTTTACAAAATATCTTATCTACTAGCTCATACGATCAAAATAAGACAACAATTTTTACGGACGCTTTCTAATTTCCACTTAAAAATATGAAATGCAGATGCGTTGGTGTAGTTACTTTGCGTGTTGCTACTATACAGGGTGTTCCGGTATTTATGATACAACCTGGAGGAGGTGATTGTACACGAGAAAATAAGCGGATAATATGCAGTAAATTTTTAAATAAAAATTGACTTTGAATTTCCTCTGAGTACGCATACACTTGATTCTGTCATGATTAAACGGATCACGATACAATCCATATGTTGTATGTTTATGAGTAATAATGAAGCATGTAATTTTTAGGATTTACTTTATTAATGCAAAAATTGTCGACTGCCCACCGTACTGCATACACAGGTGTGCTCTCCGACTTAAATGTTCGTGCACGCTTTCCAACGTATTTTCTGTTTTTAATTCTTCGAACTCCAAAATGATCCTCACTTTTAATTGTGGGAGGCTTGTGTTGTCTTCAGAATAAACTTTTGATTTAATATATACGTTTTTACATAAATGGACAAAGTAAATAATGGTTTATATCGAGATCTGTTTAACCACGATATAGTTAAGTGCATGCATACTCGGAGGAAATTCAAAGTCGATTTTCCCAGAGAGAACAAAGCCTCAAACCACAAAAATTTATTGCACTTTTTCTCATGTACAATCGCCAAGTTCAGGTTGCACCATCAATACTGAGACACCATGTATAATGATTAAAGACGCAACTATAAATTAAAGCAAATGCACGAAAACGTGACAGCAAGGTAAAATATTAAATATTATGGCTGAACATAGGATGCGATCGATAAAAATGTCGTTCCACTTTTTTAATCATAGATGTATTTCTCTGGCAGATGAAACAAATGAAAAAGCACGAGCTACGGTATAAGAGAATATATATATATATGTATATATATATATATATATAATTAGAGATTACAGAATACGTAGTGACCGTAATTATCTCAAACAGGCAAACATCTCATCTGGGGTTTCTCCACAGCGAAGCGTAAAAATGAACGGGGAAAAAAGCTACCAATGACCTCGTTTCACTGGCCACTCGTATCAGCTTTTATCCCTTCACATGCGTTTATTTACATAGCTTATTTCGTTAAAGTTTTATCTGCTTGATGTCACTCCATGTCCGGTTTTATTACGCCAGGAATTTTCATTGAACGCCATACTCTGGAACGGCAGAAGAGGAAAGTTGATTAACCAAAAGGATGTCGAGGTAATCCTGAAAGTCCGATGAAAGTAGACTTGTGGTCTATTAAATATCGTTAATTACATTGCTCGATAAAATGATAGTCGCAATTTCAATCCACCGAACTGTCCCAAACCATCTTCATTTCTTTGGGGATTGTGTGACCATCAAACACACATTTGTAATCGTTATAGATGTTAAAGAAGCATATAATATGAGATCCTTTAAAGTAAACTAAACATATTATTTACTACCGGTATATCACTTAGAAGTGTCCAAACATTTTAGCCGATTTCAACCAATGTTAGTAAAATGTGTAAATGAACGAAAAACTAATGATCGAAAGCAATACTTACCATTTTTCCATAGAATCGATAGATGATAAATTTTAATTACTTGCTTAAAAATTCACGGATGGTATATTAAAATTCAAAATTCAATATTTTAAGAACACAAAAAATATTATAATGGGGGACGTAATTGACGAGTATCGTCTCTTTATCGAATTACATAAAATATGTTAAAATTTAATCAGATTCGATTATCACCTCGCTGGTATAATTTCGTTACGATTATGTGTAATTCCGGATAAGTCATATTGCCACGCTAACGATCCGTAATGTGTTATTTCGTTAATGAACGGCGATCAGAACGAAAGGCAGGCGACAGTAAATGCATCGCGAATCGATCAAATCGATAATGAATTTCCGGCGCTCTGTCAGGTAATTAAAAATCACCCTTATGCATCTGGGTCGCGGCTCGAATAACTGAATTCCAATCGATTCATTGATTTTCTATTTTTCCCTCTAGTGACACAAGCAGTCAGAACACCAGGGTTTGACGAGTGTTTGGCTTAATCGAGATGAAGCGAAGGTATCCGGTCGATCGGCTCGGTAAATAAATCATTGCTCATTGCACGCAACGTCGGAACTGATTGGTTTGGCTAGTTTCCAGCGATAGTTGACATCGACGACGTTGATCTTCGCCGTGGATTCAGATTAGGGCAAGGCACTGATCGGATATCTAGATGATACCCTTCGATGAACATGCGGTATATGTTTGTTTTGAGTGTGTAGTTAACTTAACGACTCTGGAATTGCCCTATTACCAAGTAAATTTGTCTTCGTATCAATTTATTGAAACGCAAAACCAAAAGATGCAAGAATTTTGAAGACGTTACGACTTCTTTACGCAATAAATTAGCAATGAATAATGTGAAGTGTCTCGCCTAATTCTGCCACCCTCAATCCCTCTCTTGTTTGCTATGATACAAAAAAAATGTTTCAGAGAAGCGTTGTTGATTATGAGTTTTACATAGATGCTGTCATTTCTTTCTTACATATTCTTGTAGTTGATATTCAGACAGAATTTAGGACTACAAACTCGTGTCTTCATACCATTCGCTATCGAGATACAAACTTTTAAATTCAACAGAGCAGTACAAGATACATGTCGTCTACACACACCTGCTCGGAACTGACTGATCGTTTTGGAAGTATTAAAAAACTACAACCTTGCGTTTCGGCAATGTCATATCAGTAATAACAGAATGAAGATGTGTTGCCGACACACCGAATTCTAATGTTCATATTTTGATAACAGATAGTGCAAACATCACTTGTTTGTAGAGTTTTGAAAATGTCTGAATGTCATCTACGAGAATATGTAACAAAAGATAAAGGTATCAGTTTAAAAATTTTAATGTCACCTTTACAGGACGTTTTAGGGTCATCGTAAGGTTAACTAGATGAAAGCACAGTATGTACTCCTCGATATCATACAACTTCTCTCTGAAACATCTTTTGCGTCATCACAAATAAGAGAATAATTAAGGGTGACACAGTTATGTGAGACACTCCGTATAAACGAAATAGTCTCTTTCGTATTAAATGTTATGTTACACTTTGAAGATTTTTTCCCGAGTACATCTATATTTCTATTGTTGGGTGCTTTGCCTCGCATTCGATTAACTTCGTATTTAATTAATTACATCAGTTTCATCGTCATCATCCATCATCACCGACTGTCGATAAAATAATCATTATTTATAGCAAATTTAAAATATAATACTAAATTTTAAAAATTTACTTGTTTGTTGCTAAAAATATAATGATTATATATTATCTTTTATTACTATTTATTTATATTTCAGTTAAATGTATATAATAAAATGTATGTAATAAAAATGTATAAATATTGATAATGAAATGTAAATTATGCTCGTTACGAATATCAGTGCATACGTAGAGTATGCAAATTTGTCTCCTACTATATGCGTGCTTATTAGTTCAAATTACAGCTGCAAGGAATGTTGTTGGTACGACATAATCGACAAATAACCGATAATTTTTTGTATAAATAAAATTAAATAAGACATTCATTTATTTATTTAATTAATAGATTTTTCAAGCGAATAACACATGCGGAAATCGTATTCTAACAATTTAAAAATTTTAGTACGCTACCAACTAATCACAAATTTGTCTCGTTATTCGGCTTTAAGATTAAATATATGTATGTATTATCTCTTCGAGATTTTAAAGATACTGAAAATTACAAAGTTCAAAATTACTTTAACTTCGAGTGTTTTACGAACTTGCGTTTATCTTTGGAAAAAAAACGACTTATTTATTATTAAACAATGGAATGTTAATTACTAAAAAATTAAATGCATTATATTTTTGTCGAACAATTCACAGAATTTCTACGAAATTTTATAATTATTTATGCAATGAGAAAATGCGCTGCAGCTGCGATTGCTCATTGAGGTGTTTTAATTAGTTCAGCTTTTAATTAGCTTCTCTAGTTAGACGACATAATGACGGAATAAACGAGTATCTGGGCTTTTTTGTTAAAAAAGCTTGTTAAACTGCTCACGGATAATATTCTAATTACATTCTTGCATCAAATCATATGATAATATTTGAAATTTAATTTTCGAAATTAATATATTCTGATTCAGTTTTACGCTGTGCATAATAGTGGAAGTATTTCAGTAACGTTTTAATCTACATAAAATAATATTTATGAAGCTTAGAAATACATAAAATTATTGAATTGTTTGCAGCTATTGTTAAAATTGTAGGGAAGTAACCAGGTTTTACCACACTCTTATAACTTTATAATTTTTAGTCAGATAGCATTTGTGATTGGTACTCGTAATATGTAACTTGTAAAATTTTCCAAATAATACATTAGTTCAATCGAGAAAGCAAGAACAGGACGAAAAATACATAAATCTATTCGAATTTTCTCATAAATATTCACCACTTAAAACAGTGCATTGAAAAATAATGCACATGTTCCTATTCATCGCTTAAACGAGAACGAAGCCAAGCATTTTCGCGAACGATTTACGGATGATTCGTTAGCCAACGAGCATCGCCAACGCGAGTTTATTGACAGTTTTAACAGAAATTTCGGCGGCAAGCAGCAACGAAGTGTGTGTACGTTGTATTCGTGAGTAATGAGAAGAGCAAACCGGGGACAAGATTAGAACGATATCTCGGCAACTTAATCCTGGTAGCCACAATTTCCCCTTTAAGCTCGCCACTCTTCATCGGATAAAGTTCACGCAATTAACGGGCAGACATGGTTAAGAGGTCCTCGAACGTGCGGATGCACTTTTAGATCGCTTATTTCAAAGAAAAGAAATCGCTTTTGCGCCGTAATCGATCGGTTACTCTGTAACATCGACGATGTCACACGCTTCAGCTTTGATTTTAACGCTTATAGGCTATTATGGATGAAATTTCACCTCTTACGAATTTCATTTTAATATTATCGTTAATATATTATACTTAGCATAGAAAAGTTTTATGTATGTACGAATTTATTTTTTATCCTGGTACTATTACTACTACTAGTTTGCAGAATATTATTGATATACGAGACACAATTATTTGCAAATCGCACCAAATTTACCAAATTGACCGCTGTGATCGCATTTTCAATGTAAGATTTATTGTTGTTTGCAGGATATGGACTAGCAGGCTGATATATGGAATATAGTTCATTTTATTAGTCAACCATGAAACGCAGTAATTAACATCATACTAAAGCCAATACAGCTATAGCAGTAAATCATCCAATTAAACCACAAGGATGCATAGCACATTCACGATGTAAAATATCATGTGAAAGAGAATGATAATCGCCTTAAGTAGGTATAATTTGTTACTGGAAATAAGGAGTAAACAAAATGATTGAAAACTGACTTGAAAATTTCGAAATGTTTGTGGATCACTTAACAGTTGAGTTGTCTAAGTATTGGCTATCGATTAACCGTGTTTACAATGGAATCTGAAATACGAGAATGGTTTTAGTTCTCTAAAGTCCTTTGAAGATGAAGTACTGGATGCTCGTTGCTATCTTCGAGTCTAGAACTTCCTTCCAGCAAGCGAAAGCAAATGTCTCTCAATTTATATCTATTATTATATTCGACATTACTGATTGTGCGAGATGTTACGTTACTCTGAGGTTGACGGAAACGTTAAAATTATCCAACTGCTTCCGGCATGAGTTACGTAGCATAATTCTGTCCGTTCGAATTTGACCACATTTGAAATTATTCCGATTTGACGTTATTTCACTTTTCCTCGTGTATTGATTACTTGAATAGTAACTTTCCGGTTGAAGTATCGTCAAACGCGACGACAACCGACCTGAACTTCTATAGACGAAACTCCTTCTTATTTCTTTGGAATCAGTCGACGCTTCCCTTCCAATTGTCACGAAAACAATACACAACAATAGAATAAAATATACCGGCGCATTCACAAAAGAAACGTCGATAAAAAGGTTCGTTCGCAACGGACGAAAGACGGACAATCGCGCGAGTTACGTTTAGGCCAATACATCGGGGTCACAGACACGAGAAAAACAGCGTGCAGTGATTCAATCGGTTGTTCTCCAATGACTAACATCGACTGACGTCGAAACTTAGCTCCTGGGATGGAGCTGACCGTTCAACGGATTCTCAGATCCCGTTCCAGCCGGGAGACCTTACCGAGATTTTCAAGAGGAAAACGTGACAATCGTAGTATCATGCTTTTTTGTGGCATTTTACTAGATATTCTTACGGATCATGGATCTTGTACGAACCCAGAAACATTCCTTTCTATGAAAATGAACCGGTTCTTCAGATGTTTGTTAAACGATATTAAGATTCCATCTCGCTTTGTCTTTCTTATCCTCTTCCTACCTATCGATCTCTATCTCTCCTTGCTTTTTACGCTAACCCCCGTTTAATCACCTTCTGTCAAATATTTTATCAGCTCCCTCGACAAACATGTCTTGCGCGGTCTCGTATATTCCGCTAATCTGTCGTCCGATAAGTAATTCCCGTTGAAAACCTGGAATAAGAACGGGGAAAGAAGCTACTAAGTCTCTTTGCTTTCGAATGGAAGCGTAAAAACTCGCGAAAAGATAAGATAAACAGCTTCTGCTTGGCCGAATTGTGGGGATAAACAGAGAATGGCGTCGAGGGTAATTAACTTCGTCTTTAGAGCAAACGAGACCCGTAGCAAGCCAGGAAAATAGCACAAGTTTCAGTGTTACGTAACAGAAAAGCTCGTAAAATACAAGGTACATTAGGTGTACTGCAAGTTGCGGTACAGTTGAAGAAGTGTGATTGATTATACACGAAGAGAAATGAAGCAAATCCCCGGGACCATGTATTTGCAATACGAAGTTTCGGGAATATTTGTATTTTGAAAGTTGTAGCATGTACGTTGAAATTACATGCATCTTTTAAAAAGCTTATCCAAATGAGAAGTGGTAAAAATCTGGTATAGCGAAGTCTATTACGAAGGTATTTTACTACAAACGTATCTTTAGGCATCCTTGGAATTTTGAACGAAAACATTTTCTGCCGACATATTGCACACACATAGATATACCATCCTACCTAACTGAAAGATATTTTTCCTCAGAACAAAGATAGAAAAATATTCCTCTTTAAAATTCCATAGAAAATTTCCATTCCTCATTTTCTACTTACAGTTTTTATACAGAAACATCGCTTTTTTAAAACTCTATCACTACTAAGTATTAATGGACGAAATGTCCAGTATTAGAAGGACATTTTCAAGCAACGTTAGTTAGTCTGAATTCGAGTAATCTCCACTCGAGAAACTGCTAAATTGGATTCAGGTATCTCAATGTGAACTTCATCTACACTCCCATCCATGTACAGATCTAACCATAAGCCTCTGATCTCATTCTCTCTCTCTCTCTCTCTCTCTCTCTCTCTCTCTCTCTGCTTCTCTCGATACTTAATCGTCTATCAATCGGTCTATTCCACTAATTATCCGTACGATAAAATACACGACTACCATTACGTTCGACCAGCTATCTATTACCGTTCTTGTGGATTTAACTATTCGCCTTTCCATCTGTCTCTTCTCTTACATTGCCTTTCGTACACGACAGAACGTTGGACCAGTGGACTCAGGAGTAGAATCACCAATGGAAATCCCGACGGAGAATCCGCGGCGATGACACTTTGCATTTCCGAATTCGCCAGATACCGTCGAACAGTAGTTGCCATTCCGCGACCTATTTGTTCCCATGGAAGCTTTCTGGCGTGCTAAATTCTATATCCAGGCCCGTCGAACTGCTCGTTGCAGGTGTTCACTTTCGAATTCGAATTGGAAGTTGCTTTGAATCATGTGGGTTAAATTAGTTATATATATGTAAATCAGGTGACGGGGTCGGGCAGTTTAGAGAGTGTCAGAATTTTGTCACGAGGTATTGGTGCCATTTATTCATCGATTTGTTAAATTAACGTTGATTTTCGCTTTTTTCTTTTTTTTTTTTTATTTTGGTGAGGTAGTTACTTGTTTCACATTTTTTCTTTATCTAAATTACACTTGCTTAGCCTTCTCCTTTTTACAAGAATCACTTCTTCCTTTTACATAATTACGATCTTATTATTCAAAATCATTTTGATATAGAGTAATTTCGATGCATCAAATAAGATTGCAAGACGCATGGGGAACAAGTTCTATATATCTTGGTTCTTTGATATGTTACAAGAGATTACTTCTTGAAGATAACTTCACCGGTCTTCCAGATCTTCGCAACCACATAATGGATGGTTATCACGAAGTTCAAAATGCTTCTAAGCTCCAGTGAAGTTTACATCACTATTCAAGAAAAACTTGTCAAGCGTTTTCTACTTGATGTAGAGATCAGGATTCAAGGAAAGCATTATCTTGTATATACATATAACGACTTCCATGGCGCTACGTTACATCAATGCTTTGACGCGAAACTCTGAAGCGACGTTTCACGCGTATACGCAATATGAATCGAGCGATTTTACGACGGTATAAATTCTTTACAAACAACCTAATGCATCAAACCGATGCGAATCTTTGACCGTAATTAAAACGTGATCCCAAGATCATTATCGCAAATTTTAAATGAAAGCTAGAGCGCTACGATGAAACAAAGCTAATTCGTCTCTCTACTCGACTGTAGAAAGATATCTCTGGTTGGGAATAAGATACAGTCGCGAATTCCGTACCCTGCATTTCTCTCTTTCGTTTTTAACTTTTGGCACGTTCGAACTTGGAACATTTAAACGCGTATTGGGATTTCAAAACAACAGTTATTCCTCTGCTTCTGACCATTTAAGTTCCCGACTCGCAGAAAGCAGCGCTGTGGGAAATCTTCCTCCCGAGAATCTAACCCATTCTGAATTCTCTTTACTTCGAAAAGGGATCTGTTTCGAAGAGATTCCATTCTTCCTTTTCTTTTGCACTTCATACTTTTCTCTTTTTTTCTTCTATTTTTCTCATTTTTCCCCGATATCTTTACGAGCGTTTTATAATCAAGAAACAAAAGCGATATTCATTATATTTAGAATTTTCGACTACGCATAAGAACTCGTGGCAAAAATAAATATTATATGGATATTTTAAATTAAAAGATCTTAAGAAACATCTATATAGAAAGATTCATATAAGAACTGGATATAAACAAACCTTCCTTTTAATTTCTCACTTCATAATTTCCACATTTAAAATATTTTATGTATTATACAAATTGACACTTTTTATCAGATATGGCGAATTTCTTTTGTCAATATTTAACGAATATTAATTAAATATTATGAATTTAAACAATCATGTCTATATATAACAGAAATACATATAACCTATTAACTGTAATACGAATACATTTAAATACATAAACACTTGAGTACAAAAATTTTGAACAACATTTGATTCCAAAAGTTTCGTAACAGAATATTACTTACATGGAAATAGTTGAAATGGTCGAATATGGCTGCTGAAAGCGAATAACACATAAATCTATCTTGTTTTTTCCAGCCCGGTACATTTTTCATGACAATTTTTCACTGCTTCGAAGCACACTCTTACACGATAAAAGATTGAACTGAACTATGCGCTTATATGCCAATATATTATATCTGAAGTTTTGAAGTACAGTGTGTGCATACTTCCTTTAATAACATACTTCACACCGGTAGGACTGAAATACATACATACATTACATATGTGGTTGCAAATTATAGAATCAAATACGTTTGTGTAAATATATTTCATACGATTGTATATCTTAAAAATTCATATTGGGAAAAGTAAATAATACAGAAAAACATGAACAATGCGAAAATTAATATATACACGACATCAAATGTAGAGAGTATTTGTGAAGTTGTCCCGTAAAATGGTATGTGATATTAACTATTAAATAATCCAAGTATTAAACAATGTATTATATTAATATTAAAATCGTAAACTCAAATCTGTAAAAATTAACATAATATGAAATAAATTAAACAAAAATTTGCACTATTTTCCAATTCTCTTTTTGAAAACGAATTATCGAATCGAAACGTCTTATTTCACCAAAAACAAAAAAAAAAAAAAAAAAATATATGTGAATATGTATGTTCAGAAAAAGCGGGTTTTTTCTTGAAGCGCTCGAAGCATCACCTATAGTCGTTTAGTATATCCTACAATTGTCAAGCAAAGTAGAAGTAATGCGGAGTTCAGAAAGATCCGTCGTCTTCTTGTGCAAAATATGTATTTGTGCATCAAGAAAGCTGTAAGGAGTTGCATCTTGGTACAACTGTCGTCTCCATTTATTTACAGAAATGGTAAGTGAAAGAGCAAAACTTAAGTCTGTTGAATACGCGGCATATTTTACGTGGCAATGAGAAATGCTATGAAAGGCGGTACAATTACGAGAATTGCAAACAGCAAATGTTTTGTGTGATGTTTAAATTATTCATGTAAACATATGGCTATAAAAGAAATGTTATGATATCATAAGTTTTAGTAACATATCGAACATTTACAAAAACATTCACGCGTATATTCTACAAAACTTGTATAATAAATCTCTTGTAATTTCTCTTAACAAGATGGTGGTCAGTTTGAATTATATATATGTATATCATACTTCTTTATAGTTATACATAAGTACATTCAATGATATTTATCGTTTACATTGCTTAGGTTAGAAACTTATATAGATATATGTGTAAGATTTTATTTATTTATTTAGAATGAATTAAACAGGAAACGATCATTTAACGTGAACTAAATACAGTAATGCATCCCTTTGTCTTTTCTTATAGCCCCACCACGTACGCGTTCCACAACCGTCCGTGGCCATGGTCGCGTAGACCTTTTTTCCGCGTAACTATTCGATTAAAGGATCGACAACACATTGATGGGCCTGTCGGCACTTAGGCTTTCTTGCAACATTCTCTATGGTTTATTCGATATTTCTTAGACAATCTGTCCACGATACTACATATGTATAGTATACAGCAGATATATACATAGTAATACAATATTAGTAATGGTATATATAGTAGTATACTAAGTAGTACTATTAATTTGAAAATTTGGTAATTCATATCTTGTTGTTTATTTATACGTAGTAAGGAAACATTCTAATACATATATTCCGTGAATAAAATCTTACTAGCAGAGTAAAATACGACAAAAAAGTTCCCAAAAGAAAATGTTTCTTTTAATCGCAACGTGTCTATGAATAGTTATGATATTAAAGTACACAGAACAATCCAAGTTCCTGCCTCGCACCGTATGATGGAAAATAGATACCACGCTATAATTTCCGACTTACACGCGTTCAGTTTATCTCATGCTTAAGAGATTCGAAAGTTTCTTTCAATTTTATCCACGGACCAAGTATTTCCCGTCGTAACGCGATATTTCACCAATTCCGTGACAACGAGAAGCCAGAAGTACGAATCTCGGCGAGGAATCTTTGTTCTTTCGTGGTGCGATCGATGAAACCCCTTAAACGTATTTTTCTCGTGTCACGATATTTCTTCCATTTCATAAAAATAATCCAGCCTGTGAGAGCCCCAGGTGCGGGGTAGGGGCGAGACAAAAGCGGAACTATCTCAAATCCGGAGTTTTTTTCGCGGATCGATCTCTTCCAAATGCACTTTCCACGCCCAGGAAAATGACAGTGGACAAGGGACGTGTGTGTGCAGTGGGAACAGCGTATAATTTCCCGGTATCTAGCGACCAGTGACCAGTGACACAGACGCGCCGGCACCGAGTCTTCCCTGGTCCTAGGATATCGATTAAGTATAGACCGAATTCATAGCTAAGCGTTCCTTTGAACCTGGACAATATTTTTAAGACGGATCGCGTGGAATGCTCATGTTAAGTAGAGCGTCGTTCAAACTCGAATACGGTCTACCGATGGAGATAAGAAATTTAAGGAACGTAACGATAAGCTGTTTTTAAGTCGATATCGGCACGGTTCGCGAATGGATTGGAGTTCGTCATGTGGAAAGGAAATAGCAAAGTCAAATTGTACATTTGGTCCAATGAGAATTTTCCTGATTACTTCTCATTTTTCTTTTAATTTTTCTTTTAAACCTTTTAATAAAATGATAATAGAAAGGATTTTCGATAGGATTGTTCTTCATTTTAACAGTTACAAGAATGTGATAAACCAATATCACAAGGTTATGTGAATTATCCTGTGCATAACAATTATAATACTTGAAGAAAGGTCCATAAGAGAAAACAGTGAACTGAGTAAATTGAAATTCTAGTTCTAATTTTTAAATATCAGTTACATTTGAATTGACTACATTGAAGTGGTAATGGTAAATTTGTCTTACATATAGCAGGACGAAAGTCACTGATACAAGTATAATCACGCATCGGGATGTATCAAATTGAGTGAATATTAGATGAAACACTTATAAGATTCCACTATTTGAATGAAAACTTTCATTTCACAGTAAAATAATATAAATTCCCAGTGAAGTAGTTTTTGTAGCGTACATCACGTGTTAACACGAGAGAACGCTAGAGAGAATCAATTCTATCAGAGCTTGTTGAATAATCGGAAAGAAAATCCGAGTTGAAGGAGGAACTACGTCATTTTCCTAGCACAATGATCTTTGCACCCGTCATAAATTCACGTCATACGATCATTTCCACTGCATAAATTGAATTCGTAAAATATCGATAATGTACGAGTTCGAGTAACGAGTATTTCGGCACGATTATTTTCAATTAATCCGAGCTACGGTTCAGTTCCTGTTTCAAACGATATCTACGCATGACTGTGGATCGCATCGAAGCGCAGTTGTTTCACGGGAAAAATAATAAAAGGCGGCGTCGAATCCGGGAAGCGAGAGTTCGTTTTCATTTATAGCTAACCCCTTCGATAAAGATCGTTTTCGAAATTCACTTGCCGATGAATCTAATCGAGATCGCTCATTCGAGATTCAAGTCCCCTTCATCCTTTCGAAAAAGCATTTAGAACCCATAGATCATTTGCTGTGCAAACTCATGGAAACGAAGTGAATGGCTATTTGTCCGCGGGCTGGATAAACGTGAAAAACGTTCAGGCATTCTCGTCAAAAACGTATCGGCTCTCCTTTTCTTCGCGCGTCACGGTAAACAGTCTTTTGTGAGTTTGGTTCGAACAAAACCAATTCAGATCCGTGCTTAAGTCGATTCTTTTCATAGCGTTTCGGTAATTTCTGCAACGGGACAAAGTGGTCCGGTAGTTTTATCACCGACGCCGAAATACGGTGGTTCTTTGTAAAAAGAATACGTGGTGTCTGTTCAGTTCATCTGTTTCCCCCATTTTATTTATTCTGTTGTTAAAATAAACTCCACATGCCATGGAACGTGCTTTTCAATATCTTCGTGTTTTTGTCTCGCTTCGCTTGCTGTGGATCTTTATTCGCGTGAGCGTTTCTGAAAAGGATAGGGCGCCTTATTTACGTAATACTGGAATCGCGTTCAACGCATCCCCTCGAATGGAACAAACAGCAGAACGAATTTTTTAACGAAAAGCTATTGCGGCGGTGATTTTCAATTTACAAGTTTCAACACTTTCACGCGCAACTCGCTTCGAAGAGTTGCCAAGCACCGGCTCCACTTCTTTTTATTCTGCTTGACTTTAGTTAACAAATTGATATAGTAATTAGTGACCTCTCAGTGCCTTGAAAGCAACGTCTATCAAATTTTTAATCTGGCGTTGACATCCGTAAGTGTGAAATAAACGAAAGGAAATATAAAAAAGAATGTTTGCGAAATATCCAGAGAACAGTTACTTTCAAAATGTATTAATTTTTAGTCATGTAATAGAGTGTAAGCGTTCAAAGATTTATTATTTAATATCATGTACATTACATTTTAATGAACTTCCCAGAAGTTTTGAATCTTTTTTAACTATCGTGTCTATCTCATGATTACAAGTCCTTTAGAGTAGAAATCTATACAGAGTAAAATTAAGAACTTGGAAGTACATTTATCTTTTTGAATAAGAAAGGGTTCAAAGAATAATCTTCATCTATTCATCCCTTATCAAGTTTCTGCATTTATGCATCTCCAATGATCTACTTTTAAGAGACGATTAAGGATAAAATTCGTAGAAGCCGAAGCACAATGAACCTCTTTGAGACAATAGGAAGTCATTTCATTGATCGCAATCTAAAAATGGAAACCCCATTCTCTATATCCTTTCGTTTGATTTGCACGCGCGCAGTAGAAGTTGTTATTTCCCTTGGCAAAAGATGCGCAGTGCAAGGCGAGTGGGCGAGGCAGAATGTTAAGGAAACGCCGATTCTCGTACAGCTACCGAACAATAAAGTAAAAGTGGAAACTTTTCCAATCTAGATGGATCGCGTGCAGAAAGAAATCAGTCTTAGAACTTGCATTTGGATTAATCTTCTCGTGACCCGAGCTTTCTCTTAAAGCTAAGGTTAAATGATTCATCCGGCTCAATGGAATGTTCGGTCGTAGATAATACAATTCGGACATTCCAGCCGCTTAATTCAAACTTTTATTTTCCGAACTCTTTTACGATCTCATCGTGTTTCTCGGTCCCTTTCAGTTTCTCCTTGATTTTTTTACTTGATCTGTTTTACTGGATTTTTTTTTTACTTGATTTTTTTTATGGATATTGTTCCCATAATGGACATTATAAGCTATATAGTACGTATTTAATGATAGGTTTATTGATTTTTCTATAGCATCACGGAACTTTTGCTTAAAATCTACCTCTACAAATAAGCTTAATTTTTCATCTAACATTCCATTATATCACTCATACTACGAACTCATAGTCAAAATTCCATTAATTATGAATATAGTTTCATATTGCAGTATAAAATAAAAACTGAAGATACAATAAAAATTTCCTTCTATTGAAGTCTAGAAAATATAGAAGAAAAAATTAAATTTTCTCTTAAAATTGTGCTGTTAGCTGTGAAAAATAGGGATCCAAAGTTAATTTTCTTACGTTTTTATTTAATATTTAGAGAATCTGTTTAAGTTTTTGATTACTTTTATTAATCTGTTAGGTACACTCTATTAGCTTATTTGCCGTTTCGTTTCGAACATTCACCCACACGGATTTTATTCTTCTTTCGCTTTCAATTTCAATTTCAATTTCGACTTTTTTTTTCAAATTCAACGATATTTTCTATAGATGGCTTTTCGTGATCATAAACTTTTCTTGTTAGAATTTCTCACAAGTTCTCGATCGGATTCAGATCAGGACTCGATGCTGGCCAGAGTAATAATTCTATCTCGAAATTTTGAAATTACTTTTTTTTGTAGTGACGGCTGTGCGAATAAGAGCATTTTTTTCATGAAAAATTGTCTTTTTGTTTTCTATTTCGGTTATGAGAGGCAATAATTTCTCATGTAACATCTCCTGATATTCTATAGGGCTCAATTTATTCTTTGCAAGAACTTAACATATCCGAACATCATCAGCTGGTTTCTTGGAAATATCGAAGAAAAAATACAGAAAATGTGCGTTGAATTAAAAATTATTCACAGTACTCTGTTATAAAATATGCCAAAGAAAAAAAAAAGCAACAAAGGGTTTAATACAAAAATTACTTGATTTAATGCTGGTAATGGATACTGTATCCACAACAATATCTGTAATAATATAAATCTGTAAAAATAAATGCTAAAACATGCAATGGATATCAGATATTTTATTGTAATCTGATAAATCCTACGCTTAAAAAGCTATTCGCTACAAAAGATGCAATATTCCTAGCATTGGAGATTAATATTGAAAAGTATGACAAACAAATTGTCCAATGGTGAAAGACTTGAGATTTTTATCTTGTAGCCCGGTTACTAATAATATTCCACATCGTCGTGTTAATTAAAACAAACTTTGCTACGTGACCTGAACATTTTAACGAGCGGCAACCGGACAGTGAAAGAAACGAATTGCATGAAACAGCTACCATAGCTCCGCGGTGTAATATTTGAAACGTTCAATTCGCTATATTCATGAACGTAACCGCGACGAGTGACAAGTTTCAAGCGCAGGATTTCTTTGCCATTTTTATGGGAAAAAACGCAGTGGCAAGGTATCCGAGCGTAAAACGTGCGATATGAATAAAATCGGCTCTGGAACAATACTCGATCGTCAAGTAGGAAGCTCAGAATGAACTGCGTGCTCTGTAATATTTCTTTAATTTCATTAGCAATTTTTTAGCACAGCGCGATATTAAGCGAACAAACAGCGATATCTGTGAAAACACATTTAATGACGTTCGTGGGTTGTGTAGTGTAACCGAAAAGTTTGGACGCTGAATTTTAATAGTGAGAAAATTATTATATTCGCGATAAAATCAGCTGGCCACGATGAAAATTAATAACACACTGATAAATAGTATCGTCGTAGCTGTGACTCGCGTAAAAACCATTTGTTCCATTGCTGCGATTAAATGAGCGAATTGTATCCGCGATCGCGAATAATTATCTACTTTAATTGCAAGGGAAATTCGTAAAGCAAGAGATGTCGCTGTTTTCGTTTATTCTCGCGCCAGATAGTCAAATTGTGGACATTGTAACGTTACGAGGGACGGAATCGCTGTGGCCACTATCCTGAATATATTGGTTATCAATCGACCATTCAAACGGTCGATGGAAAATTCAGTTGGTCAGAAATCCTTTCATCGTACACGTGGGAAACAAAACATTTTTTCAAACAGTTTCACCGCAGGCAGCCAGGCGCGTTTCGCATGCACACAATCGCCTTGAATTTCCGATTGTTGCCAGGGTCTGGTGTTCTGCAATCTGCAGCAACCGATATTGTATTACCTGTACCTCGCTGTACGTCTTGCGATAACAAGGGCGAACGTAGCTTCTCGATTATTAGATTTTTTGGAACCATTGGTCGTCTTTCACTATGTCTTCTGCTACGATCGTAAATAAAGATCTGCATTAACCTTTTCGCAGAGTTCAATTATATACTTCATATGTGTTATATGACAGATTTCATATTTTAAATTTTATGTTTGCGAACGAATACGAGATATAGAATTATGCTTGAAATTATAATATCGGAATATTTACTGTAGACGGGATGTATTTATTGTTATAATACTTAATACTTTTGTCCCTGATTAACGATTAAATAATTTATAGAATTTAAAGATAAACATATCAGAATTTGCTGATAAATGAGTTAAAGCTTTGCTTATGTGATAGACAATATGATACTTGATCCATTTGCAAACAATAATAAAACAAGATGCTATAAACATCGATGGTTAAATTAATTCTCCACAATGATTTACGATAAGGTTTGAGAAGTACGTTCGAACAATTACGCGTTCGTGACAATCTATGTTTCACGTTATCAGTTCAGTGGTCTGGTAAAGTTATGAGTAGACAAGGCTGGAAGAATCAGACAGAAGAAACTGGAAAGGAAAGAGATGGTTTCGTGGTTTGCTCGATAAAGGAGGAAATAATATCTTCTACCTCCGGCTAGTCGATAAGCATCATTCCGAGCCGGTGGATGGGAAATTGGATTGTCTCCTTTCATACATTTTACTCCCATTACCAAGAAAGTACAGCCGATACGGTCTAATTCAGTCTGACACTTACGATTAGTGAAACTTGTGTACACTACTTCTTTTATGCGCCTCCTCGAGATTCCATCATTTTCCAACACCCCCTCTCCCCCATCTTTTTGCATAGCTCGTTGTTTTTCTACTCTGTTTTCCTGTCGAACTATGCGGTAAACAAGCGTTCGTTGACTGAATCGCTTGATTGGAGCTTTTTTCCTGCCTGTTTGATACGACGACAGGTCAACAAGTTTGCTTGATTGTTATGTCAGCCTTGTTTAGGCAAGTATTCCAAGTTAGAGAAATTGATTGATTGCATCCCTTTTTTCTCTCCGTTTTGTTTTAGCATGTTATGAGTTTGAGTACTCTAAATATGTACTACTGTTGTTGATTTCTAAAATTGTAAAAAAAAAAAAGAAAAATATATTTTACAATAGGAAGCGCCCATTTTGTGGTATAGTCAAAAGTTTCGAGGGGGAATTTTTTGGGTCTGATAATTGTGGCATACAAAGATCGAACTGGTCAACTTCATAAAGTACATTGTTTGAAAGTACCTTAATTTTTGGAAAATAACACTTGTAAATAACGGAGTTGATCGGTCAACAAGGTAAAAGTTTTTACCTCGCCACTAAAGTTCTATTTTACTATTAGATAATGTTTAGAAACTTCAATTACTAATTAGATATTCTTAAAGAGGTTATTTCTATTAATTTTCTAATTTTTTGTCATTCCCGGTCGATATTTTTCACGGTGAAACCTTTTTCTTATCTTGTTCTCCTCCGCGGTTTAAATGCAGTTTTAACAAGTAATTAAACTTCAGCGTTAGGCAGTGTTCCTCTATTCTATTTGAAGTTCCAGAAACGGAAGTTGTTTGACTGTGCAGTCGGAAACTATTGCATAATGAATTACATTCGCTGCCAACTCTGATTTGAACTTAAATGTTAAATATTGCTAACATGGCTGTCTAAAACCCACGGACAATCGTGTAATTCCTTGACGTATTGTTAAAGACATTCTATCAAGCACTTGAAATTAGTCATTTTGTATTCCGAACTCCTAAACCCTGCGAGCCCTATTCTGAATACTTCAGTTATTACAATTCCTGTATTATGCACTTAAGTTCTCGAATTTTGATCACAGATCATTAGATTCTCCTAATTGCAATTCAGAGTACTTGAATTTTTAAAATTCTTATATCAAATTCTTCCAATCCTAATTGGGATCCGTTGCATTCTCTAAATTCCAAATCTTAGACCTCTGATATCTTAAATCTTCGAATCTTGAGTCATCAGTTCCCTAGACAAATGTTGAATCTAATTTTTTAAATTCACACGTCAAACTTCCAAATTCGTGGAATTCCCATTCTAATTTCTGAAAATCTTTCGAATGTCCACGTGCAAGTACAAGTTCAAGCGTATAGATTATTATCAGATCCTCGAATCGCAAGCAAAGAGAGTCGAGCTCTTTCACTTCGTGGCAAAGATCTCGATAAAAAGTGCCTACGAAAACAATCGAGAAATAGAAACGAGAGCAGCAACGTTCCAGCCTCCTTTTTATCCAAACAGACGAAACGAACTCGGATGATTATAAAAATTTCAGTCGGCTCATTCATGCCGTTTGTTTGCGTTTCTCCTACTCTGCGAGGCTTCAGTCGGTCGAACCGAAAAGGAGAGACCCGGAGCAGAGATCATTACGGCGTAAAAAAATAGACGGTATGGAGAAGTTAAAGGAGTCGAACCGCATTTGAAACGATACGTATACTAAAGTATTCTTCCTTTTTCTCTGATTTTCCGTTCTTTGTCCTCGTTTGCCTCCTCGACGATCTCGTTTCTGCTTCAGAGCCTCTCTCGTGCATGTCTCAAGGCTGTCCTGCGGCAGAATTCGAGAGCGATAAAAACCTCGGAACTTTAGATGCTTGCGAACAATCGTTTTTCCGGTCGCCTCGGGGTAAGCTTGAGCTTGAAGATTCGCACGTGAAGTCACATATACCGATGCATAGGTGCGCGCGGGCCTGCATTCATGACGACGTACATTCAACCTGCATTTTCTTGCGTCTGGCTGAAACGAGCCGCAAGTTCGGAACTGTTAGAAACTATAGGTGGAGAGTCTCGATTGAGAAAGTTCAGCATTTTTGCTTCTTACGCCGGTGAATTCCTCGCGAAACGGTTTAATCGCGTCTGAGAAATTTTTAATGACTCTCCCATTGTTCTGACCGCTGGAAATAATTTTTGACCGATCCTTTTGGATCGACAATATCTCCAATTATTTTAAATAGTGAGCTATGAATACGCAAATTATAATTGAATATAGAATATAAATAAATATCGAATATTGTATTATATATAGATATTAGATATAGAATATGTATAAAGCTATATAATTGGTGCAGGATATTAAAGTTGCTACAAAAACAATTTAATATTTAATGCATGTGAATGTAGAGTCTGCTTGAAGCTTCAAAAGGTGGAGAATATTCCAAGGAAAGTAGCAGGACAAAATTTGGGTACCTACATTTACTCATGTTTGTATTATATTTCTCGTACTATATCATGCTTAACTTGACATTTCTGAGAAAAATATGTTGGAGGCAATCCCTTCGTACCGTTTTAATCTCTAGCTTCAACAAAATTTATTTCAGCAGAACTGTTTCCTCTTAAAATCCCTAAAACCCGTAAAAACGTAAAAGCAAATAGCTACTTTTACAATTTCTCGCAAGAAAGTAGCAACTATTTTTTCCATCTCCCTAGCACCAGTCCCGTTCTCCTGTTCCTCAAACGAACTTTATCGAAGCACAAGGCGCTTTAGCGATTTCAAGAGTCAATGTCAATTTGTCACATCTAATATTCTTCTATCTACGTTCACATCCAATTTCTAAATCCGATCCATCAACATGCGAAACTGCCTTAAATATACAGAGTGTCGTCCTAAATCCCAGATCACTCGTAACATCGCAAGGAACCATTACAATAATTCAAATAATATCCGAATAAAATTTCCTTGCTCCGCAACGACATCCGCTCGTTATTTTCAATGTGTCGTCTTACAGAAGCGGTAGGTAAATGTCTGGCGGCGGCAGCTGCGCCCAATCAAGTTTACTTTCTCACGAGCCTGTGTTCTTGATGAGAACAAATGAAAACACATGTAATCCAATCCGGGGCGAACGAAGGGCGAATGATATCGGGCGAATTAACCAGCCTGTAGTCCGAGCGTAGCCGATAGTTTCGAGCCAGCTGCTAATTAATCGCTTTCGTATACGCTGCCGGTGAAAAAAGCCACGATAAATTAACCCAGGATTGCCTGTTATTTTTCTTTCTTGAACGCCATACGTCACTATAAGCGCCGAGCATATTTTCTGGTTCATCTGCGCCGAAATTGAGGAAATTCATTTCGTCGAACGTCGCTCTAGCGTTAGCCGGTCCGAGCTAAATTACTGTCCAGTTCTTCGTTTGAAAAAGGTAATTTATTTTTGTTAAACTCGTAGATGTTTAAATATCTCAGATACGTTCAAAATTCTGCGAGTGTTGTCAATAACAAATTCCAATGTTTCGTTATAGGTAAATTTGAAATCGAAGCAAAAGACATCGTGCAAGTGATAGAGTAATTTTTTTTGGTCCTTTCTTCATACATTTCACGTGTATGAACGAGGACGCGATTAATTTAAATATTAATTTCCTTACGTTTGAATTTCATAAAGTTACATGTTCGTTTAAAGCACACCAAAATGTTTCCATAATCCCAGAGCTCATGAATGCAAACCAATAGAACACAGTCTTAAATTATACTGGATCTTACCGATTCTAAGGCGCTGTTGCCCGATATTCGTGCAACCGACGATTTATCATGATTGCAATGGTATCGATGTTCCCGCGCGATTTTGTTCCCATTGGAAGCTCTTTGCAATAGGTACGCAAATAGCTATCGCCCTGATCGGGGATTATCAGCCCAATCGTGCAAACTTGCTCTGGCTTTCGTTCGTGCCATATAAACTTGTTCCTCTATTTCCGTTGACTTCCCTTCTCCTTCTGTTTCTCCTCTTCCCCCATTTCCCCGTGGAGATTCTCCGTTCTATCCAATTATCGTCTATTTGGAATGTCGAAGCGGGTCAACAGGTCAGTCCATTTACGCTTGCAATTATTATTGTTGTTTGTCATCGTTGTTGCCGCAATCTTAATCGTAACAAATCAGACTGGCGGAAGGCTATGTTAAAACCGCTCTATATATTGCTACGAAAAATGTGCTGTAAGTTACTTAAATAAGGTTTATGTACCATGCATGTAAGATATAGTTTATGGGCATTAGCGATGAGCTCGAGTACATCGCAAATAGGTTCGAAAATTCTAAATTCGTACTCTCTGTAAGTATTTGGAAAAAAGGAACGATACTTCCAAGGACACTGGAACTTGAACAGATTCGAATCCTCCGTGAGCACTTTGGGAAATAAAATTTGATTTCCACATTTGAAAAACTATGTTGTCTACTAAGAGTCACAGAAGCGAACTACAACAATTTAATCGCATTCTTAGATCGCCGAATATTTCTCGTTTAACGATCGTCTGGGGAATTAATCATTTCTACCGGCAGGAAAGAATTAATCGACGTGGACTGTGTTTCGAGTTTGATACAGATTGGCGAGGCGCGAAACGCTGGAAGGAGCGTTTACGAGTGAAAGAAGGCAGGGGAAACAGTTTGAGAAGTTTCCGTATGAAAATTTCATGGTTACGGAGGTTTTTCAATTTCGTTTTGGAAAGTTTGCCCGCGGGCACAGTTTATAGGATTTCCCGCAGTTATGGACGCTTCTAAAGTTTGAATTGGGGCCGTGTTTCAGGCATCGATTCTGGGATTGGTCAGTTATTTTTTATTGTGGAGAGTTATAAGTTGTCTCATTATTACGTACCCGAAGAAAGAAATGGGGATAGCGTTGCAAATCGTGCCGGCGTTGAGAAATACTTTCCAGCAACCTTCTCCTTTTATGCCTCTTCATAATTTCGCTTCTCCGCGGAAGTTACTCGCGAGTTTGATACAAGTCTTACTCGAGATGCATTTTTATTAACTGCCTCAAACACTGGTCTTTAATAAGCGTCCCCTCTTCTCCAAGTTCCATCGAGGTAGAACTTACCAGTCGATAGCATTTTATATCGCTTTTAAGCAACGTCCTCATCAACAGCATTTTGAACAGTTATTACTCGATAAGCGATATATGATTCGGACTGTTTCTTGTTAGTAAAACTGTACTTAAACTTTAATTTTGACCTGAAGATTAAAGGTAATGTAAATATTTACGAATTCCAAGTGCAGTCGTTGCTTCATTGTTAAAATAATGCATTGTATACTATCTTTGTATATCACGGAATTTTCTATATGAGTGGAAGATGTTCAATGGCGAAGACCATGTAAACAACTGCAGATTATTTCAATACGAAACCAAAAAATTTATGTGTAGGAATAGCTGATAAAAGTATGGAGTCTAATGACGACCATTATATCGCAGGTTAACGAAAAAAGATGAATACATCTTCTCTCCTTTTTTCTCTATTTTTCTTCTACCGTCACTGACATATTAACATTTTGTTTCGATATTTAAAGCTCCAATCCCGAAACATTTACCGGGCGCAAGTGTCCAGATCGTAATGCAGTCGCATTTATAATTTTAAAACGTTTAGTTGAGCAGAAGATTTGTCAGTGTTGTTATTAAATTGTCCCATTTTCAAAATCGTGAGATAACGCAACCTGCCGCAATTGAGGACGCATTCTGTCCAGCCAGCAGATACGTAGTTGGTTGACCCAATCCAGTCATAACCATTATAGTTGGCTTTGCTCTTTTTTCCCCCTCTCGTTTCCTTCCGACCGCTTGGATTTTGCATCAACTGCACGTTTACTACCAATATCGAGTCTTCCTTTGGTTTATGATACCGAACGGCCATTCTAATAAAAATATAACTGAAAACCGTAAGTCTGGAGCTCCAGAACTATTGAACAGTTTACTATTAATCTATATATACTGGCCTAATGTCGAAGTTGACTTACTACAAATTGGAAAATATTGAGCTGCTTGATCTTATGAAAATCGTTAGTATTCTTTAAACGAATTCGATGCATAGTCGTATTAGTTATATTGGAAATACCTAACTCAGATTATTTTGTTACGTCGGCCGACTCTCTACCTAGACCAGGCCACACACCGCAGGCAGGATGGCAGCTAGATGTCCGCATATCCTTATTGCGTACCCTTAAGATTCTCAAGGACCGACCATAAATCTCAGAAAATTTTAGCTGAAGTCTTTCAGATCGAACAAAGATCTTTTTACGAAAGCGTTTTCTAAGGTTTATGGTTTGTTTCGGGAAAACACGGGAAAGTTAATTTTTCACACATGCGATGCGTCCTACTACCAACTTTCTATCGAGGGCGGCTAAGACCCTTCCTAGTCCACCAACAGTTTTAATAGCCAATCAGAAACAATGTCTATTACCCTGACTTTCTCGACCAAAAAATGTCATTAACAAATCCGATGGTCCTGTGCGCTAGACACACCCTTCTCTAGCTCTCCTCCGACACAGCATCGTCACTTTCGTGACACTTCGTTTTCGTCGTTAGAACAGTCAACAAGTCTGTAACGGGTTCTACCCTTAAATCACTTTCTTTTCGTTGTTATAATAGTCAAAACGTCTGTGACGGGTTTCTTACTTATGTTGTACCGACGCATCAGTGTAACTAGTCATCTTTACAAAGCTGCTGGAATAAACGATATTATATACATATTAACACAGTGTGAACTCAACCTAACCACCCCTATTATCATAATAGAAATAAGGGGATCGATCAGTTCGTGGAGTCGATTGTTTAATCGTAACGGGAATTTATGACTCCCGTTGACGTGCCTTCTCGCGATCGCGTCTCTCCGCGAACGGACGTAACATATTTGAATAAACCAAAGTGTTAAGAGTAATTCATGAAACTCTTTTATGGTAATTCTCAAAAATTATTCTGTCACTGTTCTAGTAGCTTCGATAATGTTATTTCCCTAATGGTGGATAGCTAAACAGTTTGTATACAAAGAAATAAACATGAAAGTTACATTTTGCAGTCGCATAAATCATTAAAAATATTTCCGGCACGCTCACTTTCTTAAAATTACAACATTACAATTTCCTTATATTTCGGTATAATTTATCTTCGTCAGCGGTGCATTCGTGATGCAACATTCTTAGCATAATCCGTCTGACAATAAATCATCTCTATACGCCTCTTATTCCGCGAATAAATGGACTTTCTAGTACGTAGAAAGTAAAAAGCCAAAGGATTAACTCTGGTATTTCGGGACGTGTTTTCACAAAAGTATTAGCTAGATGTACTAGAGCTTCTTTTAATGACTTGTTATTACTTTTGTTTTTCTTATCGTGGGTAATTTTGGATTATTAGTTACGAAATATTTGTTTCTTTAAATTGAAATATAAAAGCCTCGGCTTCCTGGATAATACCATTTTAAAAATGTTTTTAGCATTTAGTTAGAAAGTTCCGAATTCTTTTTAATTAATATTTATTAATTTTAATATCTTCTTAATTTAATAAAATTTTTATTAATATTCAAATTTTTTAAGCAATAGAGATAGTTATTATATTTCCTTCGTTGTGAAAATTACAACAGATACTCTCCCCGCCCCCCTCTTTTAATGAAATAGAAATGTAATAAAAATAAAAAAGTTTAGTGAGAATGAAGAAGTTTGAGGATACATTGGTTAATCAAAAGTAGACAAAGTATAGTCAAACATTTCTCTTTGTTCGTAATATATAATAATTCTTTTATTTCTATATTACGATAAAAAGGGGTTAGTTGAGAGACAAATTTATAAGTAACTTTCGAGTTGTGCTTCTATGCCTTTTCCATTCAATATCTCTGTACTTTTGTCTCAATGTAATAAGTATGTAGGTAATCGTAAAATGTGTATACATTAAACGGAAACATCAAAGAATTTATCGTATCTCATTAATCGTAAACCGGACTGGAGTTTTACTCTCATACAATAAAAGGTAACGTTAAAAGAGCGAAATATCGTCGAATCTCGAACGTTGATTGGACAAAGTTGAAGAGATCCAATGGTTTCGCACTCGGTACTCAGTAGCAGGATTTCATCAGAGAAATGTTTCGCGTGTTTGGTTCGCTTTAAAAATTCCGCTCGTCAGCACGAAATGCTTTGTGCGTTTGCCTATTTATTTCGTAGTCAGCAGTATCGATAATTGGCTTTCACAGATCTCTGGGAGTGTTTTAAAGTGTGTAACTACAAGCTTCTAGTCCACCACCAATTGCGATCGTCTTTACGAGTTCCACAATAGAAATTTCTACTTCTGTTTTTATGTAATTCGATCTAATCATCGTAAAAGGAATGAAAATTTTATGAACATATAAGATAAAAATATAATATTTGTGTTATGTGTTACTTGTTGAAATTTGAGCACATAAAAAAGTATCTACTGTTATTTTGTAAAATGAATATAGCAACTTTTGGGTATTGCGTACACTGTTAACGATTATTCGTTCTTTTTTTATTTTCTTTATCTATTTATTCCTACTTAATAGGTCAATCGTTATTGGTTCAAAGTTAGTTTTAGTGAGAAATAAAAAGAATATTTTGCAAAATTGTTGGAATCGTTCGAATTCTGTTTGCGTAGTTTATTTCGGTAACCATCTGCTAAAATCTCGACGGGTGTAGAACAACTCCTGAGTAACGCACATGTCAGTACGACACGATAATTAAATTCTACAGAACTGGCACAAAGAGCGTCGACAAAATGGCGAACAAAATGAACCGTTCGTACGAAACATTTAGAGTAAAGGATCGGTCATGTGTGTACGCTTTTACATGACATTTTGTTTCCATGAAACGCCAGCCGAGCTTGCTTCTGCGCTTTCTGATTTTCTTGTTGATCCATACGACTCTTTTGAATATTTTAGGCCATTTTTAATTGCACATCGTGCCAGAGAATAACATTTTATAGAACAGACTTTACGCTTTACCAAAATCTCACCGTGCTCGCGTATTATTAGAGACAAAAATATTTCTATTAATTTTTTACATTCAGATTAATCGTATTTTTTATTGTTTGTAATCATATTTCGCGAGGGATATCTTCTAAGGAAATTTTACACGCCTTGTTCCTTCCAAGAGATGCTTTAAACTTGATAGAGCACAAGAGTAATTGCAACTGATATAATTTAGTTTCGTTAGTCGTAGAAGCGTTGTAGGAAAGTCTTACGAAAGCGGATTATAAACTTTTGCAAAGATCATGGCGAATTACTCTTATAAACTCGTTAATATTTTTCGGGTAGAACGTCTGTTTGTCGACTTTATCGTTACGTTTCTTGCTGTTTTAGAAACTAAGATTTTAAACGAATGGGCAATATTTAAAAAAGTATTTTCGTTAAAAGAATTTGTCGTAAATGTTTGTTTCAGGATGCATCCACTTGTTAGGAGCAAAATTATTTATTAATATAGAAAAGACACAGCTAATGGTAAAAATTGGTCGTTCAGGTATTAAATTTAGATGGTAGAATGATCGTTTTTATTTAAATAATGTTCCACTTAATCTGCACTATATGCGATTCTTTTTATATCGTGCGACTTAAATACTCAGCTTTCCCATATTTTTCCATACTTTGCCATATTTTCCTTACGCATATACTACGTACTGAACTGTGAACATACGAAACGATAAAAAGTATATACACATAGCATTTAACGCTTTCGAGACGAGTTTCTCTCCATCCAACAATGAAGGTAATAATATAATAGTATGAAGTATAATACACTCATATTTGAAGGAAAGTAGGTTAATCCTCTATAACATCATGTGAATATGAAGTGTCAAAATATTTCATATAATATATAAAATATGAACACGAAAAATTTTTGTGATAAGAGCTTAAATACCTTCTTGAGTCCATAGTCCTTTCATCCAAAGAATTTCAACACAATAATCTAACAAATAAAATGATCAAGTCCTTATGTATAATTATTAATTATCAAGTGGATGATAAAAATATGAACATCTACAGTTAGTCCTTTAACTTATCACGATCTTCCATCGTCGCTCTTTTGTCAACGCGGACACCGAACATTATCAAAACTCAAGATAGAATATGAATATTGAAATTCTCATTATTCCTCGATGCTACAAGCCGACTGTACCCGGTTCGTACGACGCCAGATATAATTTAAAGTTTCTAAACTAGCCGGTTTAATTATGTTCGTATACACGGCTATTAGACATTTACAGCAGAGCCGAACGTTCATCTAACCTTTACACGCATAGGTCACTAGACACTTGTTTTAAAGAAAAAGGAAAAATGAAAGAGGGAACGACTATGTTTAACCGGGCTCAAAGATGATGAGCTAAAGATGCAGAAATGTATGGCAGAATATTTGTTACACAGACATCACTTTCACGAAAAGTTTGTTGTTTCACAGGGTTAAGGTTGTATTTCCTTCATAAAAGAGCTTTTTCTGTATCTTTCATTATTTTGTTGTACAATATAGAACTGAAAATTGTGGATTATTATACGTATTGGTTTATTAAAGAGACGAGTGATAAAATTGTAATAGTCTGTGTATATTAAACTCACTTTAAATACAAGTACAGAGACAGTGCATGCCGGTCGTTATCGTTGCTCGCTCAATGCTACTGTTCAACTCTACGTTCGCTATTCGACTGTATGACTCGCTATAATGATTGTCCTAGAGAGCACGTTCGTCTATTTGTATCGACCGGTGGTATTACAAAAAGTTCGAATGTAACTTCGGTTGACGATTGTAAATAACGGCGATCATGTTTTGTCCGGAGTTCGTTTACCTTTGAACCTAGCAAAGCAAAACAACATTGGCACTCCAAGGCACAAAAATACACTCTTCGCCAGATGTGCTATCTTTAATTCCTCAATGACGCGTGTAAAGTTTTTCGTTTGTAAAGTATAATATTAAAACATTATGAGTTCAGAATATGCGGTTCGTTGAAAATAATTAAAAATATTATGAGGTTTAGTGTGTAACAAAAAAAATTATAATAATCAACATAAATTGTAACTAACAATAATGTTATGACCGTTCCCGGAGAGACGCGATCGCCAGAAAACGCGTCAGCGAGAGACGTAAATTCTCACTATGATTCTGATAGTCGACGCTGCGAACCAGTCGTTCCCCTGTTTCGATTAGGATAACAGAGGTAGTTCAAATGATTGTAACACTGAATTAACAGGGTTAATATAAACTTCTATTTTTAACAATATTTAAAATTATAATTAACACGTTTAATATGATTTAACGATGATACAACTAATTTATTATTATAATTCGACTCGATTTTGTAATATTTCTCGACGTATTCGTTTGACTAAGCAACCTGGATTTTATTTCTCTGAACCTTTCGATGCATTCGGTTTGAATTGCCCTTTGATTTTTTCCTTTGTTTTCTCTTGGAAACAACCCCCGCCATGCTATGATCGTTCGCGCCTATGATCACGTATGCCACCTTTTTTTGGTAGATAAAATAACGGACCGAAAGCGAATCGATGTTATTTAGAACTTGCTGCTTGACAACAACTATGCGCTTATCGCTACATTGTGCATATCTTGCCAGTCATGTAAAACGATCTGTGTGCGACACTGTAGCAGTAAGGGAGACGGTTAGAAACACGGCCTATAGTAAGCCTCGGGGTGTAACAAATAATTACTTATCAAACACATAGTCTGCCGATTGGAATCTTCCAATGTTGATTCATGTGTCGCTACAAAATAATATTTTACAGTTTGATGGAAAAATTGCATGTTTTGCGATTGTCCAAAGCATTCGCACACGTCTTCCGCGTTCTGCTGTATTTTCTAAGATGATGGTATAAATCGTAATTATTTTATAACGATGGCGATGGAAAACAACAAAAAAAAAAAAAAAAAGAAGATAGTCGTCGTCTATTTCGCGAGGTAAAGATAAGAAAATATGCTTTATTGTAACGATATTGGAAAAAGATAACAAATTGCGTATAAATTTGCGACACGAACGTTTCATTATTCAAATTTTCGTTCACAGTAAATTATCCTAATGGTGATAATGTTGCTTGGATCTCAACAGTTATCTATCAATTTCAAAATAATTGCTGAAATTATGATATAACATAGTAGTCGGATCGTTTGGAATTTCTTGTAAATTACCAGGTGTCTGAACGAATTTAACGCGGACAGAGGCGTTTCAAGAGAAAATAATTAAAGCTTCGGCCGGTGAATTTGAAATCCCATCAATTTTTGAATATTCATTAACGAGACCCGGATTGCATACTAAAATAAGCTTTATTATTTTCCCTCAACTATGAACTTTTTCGACAGAATAATCAACTAGCATATTAATCAAAAACTGCTCCATTTCCAGTATTGTAAACAGTTACTCCGTATTGAATATTCAATATCAGATGTGACCAATATATCTAAGACAGCAATATTTCATACCCGCGTAATTGTATAAAAATCGTATATGCTATTATTAAAAAAAAAAGATACTGCAAATATTGTGAAAGAAATGGACGTTTTTGAAGCACGTGCTAGTGCGTAAAATTAGCAAATCAGGCCTCGTTGTTTATTCGTCTTGCTTCTAAAGAACATTTACCAGATATTGGACACAAATACACATATTGTTTTCTTTCAACGCTTTCCATTCATTGAATTCTTCGGTTACCTTCTTTCTATTTTCATCGCGAGTACACATTTGTGTCTGAATTGTTACATTCTCGATAATCAATACGCAATTTCTTTGCACAGAGACTAGATATATTAACTTACTAAGGACCGAGCAATGAAATAATGCGTGAAAGTTGTGCGATATTATTGAAAAATGTAAATAACTCATTTTGTAATTATTCGAGTCATTCTTTCGTATACTTCAGTTATTAGCTTATGATATATTACGATTTATTTCAAGTATTTCTTTCATTTATATGCCGATATCTAGACTGCAGCTTTTTATGCAAACTCGTACTTTTATGAATTTAAAAAATGGAATGCAGGCAAAAAATTGTTCCACATATTGGATATCATAACGCATGTTGGATTTTGAATATTTTATATATTTTTTGTAAATAGTTAATTTTATCTTTCGCAGAGAAGTTGGAAAACGCCTATTATTCACGTCCTATGACCAAAGTTATCAAGGAATTAAATCAGGGAACAACTCTTGTTTTCTACTACGTTTCCTCGAGCGCATAATTTTCCATGCTCGTAAATAACGTCGGCATAATGTTTAAATGAACGTATATAGAGGCCTGGGTTCCCTGGAAAGACGTTATTAACGTTTCTGTTTGAAAAAATGATTTTTAAAGTACGCGTACACCGAGTAAATGCATGCGCGACAGTAAATTACGTATCTTCAAGCGACAGAAACTTAGTTCTCTCTGGCGGGAGTTGGCATTAATGGCACAGCGAGTCGCTATCATGCATGGTGCAAACTTGGAAACCTGACAAAAAGTTATCACGTTGTTTTTGATTACGTAGAACTGAGAATTTCGGTGGAAACGTTTGTTAAAACATTTAAAGGACACGGCCGATGTTCGGTCGCAGTAGAAACATGAAATACGTAAAAAAGAGAATGCCGTGCATTTTTTATATTGGCCCCTTCTGGCATTGCAAAACATATTTTAATCCTCTGAAATCTATATACAACTCATTTTTTAAAAAGAAGCATCAGACCCCGTTGCTGCATTGTAGTTATTAAAATGTCCTGTATATTGCGTACATATTTTATATCTTCTATTCATATCCTTCTTTCGATTTTTTAAATCACTTCGATATACATTTTGAGCCAAAGAGTTTTTGTAAATGATTACGTTCAATTATTTATGTCATTTTGCAATCCAAATATCTATCTATACGCAGAATTTATAAGTTGATGGAAAGATCGGTTATATTTTTCATTTCTCAGTGAATATCTACGTTTATTACGTATTATTCGATCTCATTGTTTAGAAATAACTTCTTATAATAACATAAAATAACATACGATACATTGGTAAAATGCATACAGCACAATACAATACTTTTACTGTTGCGTGTATCAGATAAGGTAGATTTTGTTTGAAAGCCATAATGTTTGATAAGGTATGGTTGTTGTAATATATCCGATTCGATACTGTGTTCTCTTCTTTCTTCTCTGTTTGTATGAATGTATTTTCTTTCAGAAACATGCTCTATCTAAAAATCTGTATTTCCTAGCATTGACGTTTCTCTAAATCGTGGAATATGGCATTATCTTTACTTACAGTCACCGAATAAAAATATATAAAATACATCAGCATACGCAATTTCTCGAAACATTTCTAATTTCCATTTTCGATCCGCCAGCAATATATTGAAGCGATATATCCTCATTTGCTGTTGCACGTTCGAAACTAGATTATTTCGAAAATTATTTTGATGGAACTCGTACGTATTTAGTACGTATATAATATCGTATATAAATTTCGCTATTTATAAATACACAGTTTATTCAATGATAACAAAGTTATAAATTAGCGCACAACTGGAATTTTAAGTTAACGCGCGACAAACGTAATAAAAATGTTAAAAAATCTTAATAAGTTCTAAATTCAAACGTCAAAAACATATTTTATGCAAATATTAATATTATCATGAAAGATTAAGTTATCCACTTGTAGGACCATTTCACTGTGGACCTTTGGAAAAGTCGATTTCTCTAGCATTTTCTTGAAGAATATAATTCAAAAATATGTATATGTACAAAACTTAACGATATCGTTTGAAGGGCTGCTTGACGTTTTCAGGTTGTTAAAAATCTATTGCGTAATAACGTATTATTGTTAGGAAGAAATTGTTTACGTATTTTCAACCTGCAAAGAAATAAATTTGTTGTTACTCATGTGTCC
This sequence comes from Bombus fervidus, assembly GCF_041682495.2. Lineage (NCBI taxonomy): Eukaryota > Metazoa > Arthropoda > Insecta > Hymenoptera > Apidae > Bombus > Bombus fervidus. Next base: position 1,877,722 of record NC_091528.1, on the reverse strand, counting down.
GAATATTACTGCGAATAACCGTACATATTTAACGAATAGTATGGCACGTGTCAAAATCGGTATAGCCACATATTGTAAGCAGCTACGTCGGTGGGGCCATTAATTACACCGACTAATTCCGCGAATTGGTCATTAAGGATCAGCTGTTCCGCACTTAATGTCAAGCTAACCGCGCAGTTCACTTCGTTCCTGATCCAACGATAGTCAGTGCTCCTTCGTACGACACGGGACACTGTAATTGGTTTGTTGGAGCTTAACTAACTACCGGATAAAGTCGAACGAACCGGGCCGTTTAAGCACGGATTATCCAGAACGAGGTGAACAATATTTACTGCTAATTGCCGGGCTTTAGTTTCCCCGATTTATTTCCGCGATAAGAAAATCTGGTGAACACGCAGCTGCCCATGGGATCCTCTTTTTTTCGATCAAATATTTTTATCTAATTTTGACACTATCAGTCTCTCTTCCCTTACACTGATACACTGATTTCCATTGGTGATTTGTTACTTCGAAGCTAAGATTTTTATGGAAATCCAGCACCTTTTTCGAGTACTAGGAAACGAAGGAAATTATTGATATTATAATAAACATATTTTTCTAAGAAAATTGTTAGCTTTCGTACGCTCCTTTTATAAGGATTTGGGTCTGCAAGGTTTTTAAATGAACATTGTAGAGAATTCGAGTTCGCTGTTTAAATATGAGATTGAAAACCTTTCTCTTTCCATTTTAAATCTCTTAAAACGAATTTAACAGGATGGTATGAAACGAGAAAGTGGTTTCAAGGATCTTATATTTTACGTATGAAAAGAAAGGCATCGTTAACGTGAACGTGCCTTTAGAAACGTAGCGGCTAATTATTTCTTTGGCCGTTGAACATACAAAAGAATATCTAAACGGGGACGTTCAAGCGATGCGTACGTAAAATTATAAATTCCCGAGTACATAGAAAATTCCTACGTCTTTTTAAACGCTTAACAAGGGAGACCCAATTTCACACTGGGCAATGTGAATTTTTATCATGGAACTCGACTTATTCACTGAGTTATCTCCGCTGCAATTCCAGATCTTCGTTCGTCATGAAAACGCTACATAATTCGCGCGTCGTACGGAAGATTTAATCTCACAAATGAGATTCGAATACTGGCTCACCCAGGACGGTGCATTAAACAGGAATATCCTGTGAGCTTAAGCACACCTTTTGCCAAGAAAAAATTAGCTCATTCGAACGTGCCCGCGCAGAGAAAACGAAACTGCCGCTGATCTAGCAATTAACTCACCTGGAATTCTGCCAACTATTTATATTGCGCTATTATCATACGTTTCGTTCCGAGACTAGGCCTAAATAGTTATGCTTATCTTATCGTAATTTAGACATTGCTCGACGAATTAAAATATTCCAACTACGTATCCTAATAAGATTTTCGTAATGCGTTTATTAGATTGAACATGGCAATTTATAGAAAAAGACATCTGAAGAGTTTGTTTAATCTTCTATTTTGTGTTATTTAAAGATGATTATTTTATATCATTTTGGAAAAGGATATTATACAATGGCTCTCGAAAGTATTCGATTACTTACCATAGAAAACTTTTATGTAAATTTAGTAACGGCGACAGTATTGAACCACAAAACAAATGAAATAAATAATCGATTTTATTATCGTAGATTAATAAACACAAGGAAATTCACACCACTCTATAGCGCGTAGATTTTAATTTCGGTATAAAAAGATCATTTATTTTCACTTGCGTTTCGCTCTCTTTAAATTCGCACATTTCTAAAATTTTTTAATGCAACAGAACAGAAAGTAAATAAATCCATGAAATTTAAAATGTTAAAAATTAACGATGTGACCGATGTTACAAACAAGGATTCGTATTTTCAACGTGTTGAAGGCCACGCGTGAAATAAATTACTTTCAGTTACGTCGCTCTTCAAATACAAGTGCAGCGTGTTAAATTTAACAATTATTGCCCTATTAAAAAAAACAGAGAATGTAAGTTGTCAAGTTTCTTCTTCGTAATATTTATCTGTATCTTATTCGTGGGAGATTATGTCTGAACTTACAACAGGATTACCCGACGTTTGATTCTCGTGAGCTTGAAATGATTCTGACGGCAGCCTGGATAGTTGCGGGTCCATGATAAGCCTCACGTTGACAGTGCTCTTCCACCACCTATACCACGGCGACACCTGGTCCTGACGAAAAGAAAAATGAGTTGACTGAAGTGGCGGAGGCAAAGGGGAAAATCTGTACAAGCGGTCGTTCTTTTCTGGTCGATTTAAATTATCTAGATAGTTTCGGTTGTCACGGCCAAAAGACACTCTGCTCGATAAATTAGACCAGAGTGGCTTCGAAGTGGCCAGGCTTCGAGCTAGCCTGATCGAAACCCGAGCGAAACTGATTCCGGGCTGTCACGTATTCAAGATAATTCTTAATTAAATGTGCACCGGCTGGATTTCGATTCGACTATTCGACGGGAATTGAATTTATGCAACCAGGAATAAGATTTTGCTTGAAATTCTTGTCCCGTTTCTGTTGAGATATTCGCTTCAAAGATGTGATTTACCCTTTCTAGGAATCACTTGCTCCGGTTTCCCTGTAATCTGTTACTTTATACGTATTTTCCGTAATGATCGTGGTATAGAGAAACGAATGGAATTACGTGATGGGAATTGAAATTGAGAAATGTTTTCTCTAAGGAATTAAGAGTGTTTTTGTAGAATCAGAAAATTTCCCAAATTTTTCCAAATAGCATTTGTTTAGTATCATAAAGATACAAACACATCTGCGCCATTTTGTATATATCAAATTGGAATGAAATATTTTGTACACTTTCGTACAGTAAATTCCATAATGATTATCCGATCATTCGTGGATATCAATAGTATTTGAAATTTACTATATGAAAGCAATTCGTTTTGAATTTTAAAAACATTGTTTTGCTTTCGAATGCAAATTTGTATGTTCTTTTTCTGTAATTATTATAAAGAACTCTAATGGTTTCTAGGACATCCAAATGGAATGGAAATTTATTTCGTAAATTTTTGAATAAGATGAAACGTGGAACTGCACGGTTAGATGTTTCTAATTTCCTACTATAAATGTTATACTATATGTGCTATAAAAAGTATGTCATACAATTTGATGAAATTTATCGTAAACCTCTTCATAATATTGAATGTGGAATATCATCTAAATTAGAGATTTTTCATGTGAACAAGTTAACACTTTTTTACGGAGAATATCGAACTGGGTGGACGAGTGCGTTTAAAAAATATGAAACATTTAAAGAACGAAATTGACTTTTATATGCTCTCTCTCTCTTTCTTCTCTCTCTCTCTCTCTCTCTCTCTCTCTCTCTCTCTCTCTCTCTCTCTCTCTCTCTCTCTCTCTCTCTCTCTCTCTCTCTCTTAAAATTAACGATATCGTATGATGCATCTGTAGAAGAAGATCACTCGGTTTATATGTGAAATATTTTCGACATTATCGATAGTTTCGAGTTAACTACTGCTCCGACAAACAAACAGTATACGTGAGGGTGCAAGTTATTAGATATTTTGTTATCAGCTATCGGTGTCCAATATCATGAAACATTGGACGTAAACCATGTAATATCAAGTATAAAGCGACAGCAGAAATTCCACCGCGAGTTCGCTATATTTTTACAGCTTCTATCAACCGTAGTCAAGATCCAAAGGATGAAAGGAACTGCTAGCGATTCCTGGTACGGCCAGCTCTTTCGTTTTTCAATATCTTGCTGCTCTTTTTACAATCCAACTCCTTTCTTTTTGACCTCTTCCTCCATTTTTTTTTTTTTTTTTTATCTTTCACGGTCTTCGTGTCTTCGTTACTTTGTCCTGCCTTCTAGTCGAGGCAATTTTATAACAGCTTTCTTCTTTGTAAACTTGAGAACTCGGACCGAGCTGTACTCAAGAAATATAGTCAGAAACTGACGTGTAATTTTCTGCCTCAAAGCGATTGTCTTCTTTAGACATCAACTCGATTGTACGTTAGAAATTTTCATCGATGTTTCCCTTCTTCCGCTTTATCTTTCTTAAATCTCTGAGAAGTTACGGGAATCATAGTTTCTAGTGCGTTACATCGAGAAATAACTTTTATAAGAGTCGATCGATGCGTTACAGTGAAGACACACAAAGGCAATTTGCCATTGATCGTCTCAGTTACTTTACGCATCGATATTTTCTCAGCTAAGTTTGTTTCTCTTTTAGATCGCGAGACTGTCTTTTCAAATTCTTTGACTTCTCTGTGCATTCTCTTCCCTTTCTATACTCAAATATCAAAAGTTACAAATATAAATATATTTTACACAGAAGATTCCACAGAAAATGCAAACGAAATTTGCTGTTTCATATATACATTCTAATATCCTATTCTATTTTACACTGAAGACCAGCCAAAAATTTCATTGCAGAAATTTCCTTTCTTTTCTACCACCGGTGTTCCCCGCGAACATGTACTATCATCATGGAATTTTGTTTAAAATTAGAAATAATCGAACTGTATCCTACGAGGAAGAAACCCAGTCAGCGACAAACTTTATTAAGCGGATAGCTGTCGTTCCATTTACCAAATGCACGCCTTCGCGTGTCTTTCGCGTTATTTTCTTAGCCAGAAAGAGTGTGTCGCGGCACGTTTGTTCCGGTTCACTTGGCTGACGCGTTCCATTCACGCAGCCAAGCGTTGGCTCACCTGTTTCACCTCTCGGGCCACGACTTAATGCATCCGCTCCGAGGCAGCTTGTTATCTGGGTCGGCGGAATCGTGTCGCATAAACATAAACCGCGAAAGACAGTCGCAGCCACCACACGGGCGCATCGTAAAAGGCCGTCGACCTAGACCTGCCTCGGAGCTACCTCGAAATGCGCCGTGTCTCTAGCGACAACCGCTGCGATATTTTTACTCTCGAACGAAATACTCGATACACTCGGCGTCGCGAGCTTGAAAATTCTCGCGAAGAAACAACGGGCGTGAATAAAACGCGGGCTACGTTTACCTCAGGGGAAACCAGGTTCGTTCCTCGGGCGGAAACAAATTTGGAAACGCGTCGCTGCTTTTCAGAGACGCCTCGTTCCGGGATAATTGCGTTTCCCTGGCAGGAAAGTCTTTTAACCCTCTGGCTTATGGCTATGCAGTCATTCCAGTAACGGAGATTATGATCGAATTGCGGTAAACAAGGCTTCCATTTGTGATTTCCGTATTTGCGTTGGGATGTTGGGCGTGCACAGATTCTAATGTGTGGAATTTAACAGTAACAGGTGTATTTAATAACGACAGAGTTGTTTTAGATTGGACTTAGATTTCCTTCGATTACCACTGCTGCTTTCTTCAAGCTTGTTACGACTCTCGAATTTTTGTACTCGTGGAGGATGAAGGTACATTTATCATAGACAACTTTCATGTATCTGTATGTTGCATTTATTAGGTGTATGAAACCTTTTAAAATTTCATTGGCATACGACGTGCATAATTATGTTCATGAAAGCTAGCTACAATTATTCGAGTACTTTCATGAGCCACTGTATTTGTTAAAATCGGAACAAGTCCCATTATTCCCCCTATAAAATATTCGTATGTTTAAGCGAAACACGTCAAGACCCGATAAGAACAAAGGTGATGAGTCTCGAGCTTCCGTTTGGCCACCTCGCGAATACACCGGATGGATTTACAGTTGCGAGAAAGAAAAAGTGAGACGCGGTACCATTAAAGGGATTACTCGCGGCAAGAATATGCTTAGAATTTCAGCGAAAGATCAGTCCGTGGCTGACACGAAAAAAATTCGCAAGTTCTCGAGATTACACCGGGGCCATTAAAAAACTTGTTAGGAACCGCGTTACTTATTGTAATTAGCATTGCTGTCTATAAATATATATGGGGCGTGCTATCAACTGTTAAACTGAGAAATAAAATGGCACATCTCGAGAAGGTACTTCGTCCAAGAATGTTTAAAATGCCCACTTTTTTGACATGGTAATCGCTTTTTTCGTGTACGTATTCAGAAAACTGAGTCCATTGTGTCACGGAATAAATGGAGAATTTATTATCAGATTTACCGGTTGCTTACAAAGCTAATCCAGCAACAGCCGGTCGGTTAATTGCAAGAACGCGACCCGTCACTTGAAATGGCAAACAGGAGTTAAATACGCTTTATTACAATACCGTTGCTGGTTAATGCTTATACGTATAGATCTGCGCCATACGCCTTTTAAGGGCAGTTTTCATTATAGGTAGAAGCAAAATGAGTTAAACTAGTTATTTGAAGAAACGATCAATTGATGAAAGAGCTGATATTGTGAATATTTATTGCCACAAAGCAATCGGTTTGAGGACATAGGAGGTTATCAAATTTTATATTGTTTTAAAAAAATATGATCTTGGATTTAAACAATGCTTTGGGTATTCGTGATTAGTTTAGGGACTTTTATAAAAATTTATATTTTTCTAAACAACCGTAAATCGAATGGAATTTAACTAATATTTGATTTTGAATATTTAATATATTTTTACATATTTGTATATTCTTCGCATTTCTGCATCTTTACATTTTTAAGTTTTCGTTTTAAATCTTTAAATTTTCCATAAATGTATAAATATCCCCAGTCTACTTATGATACTAAGGTAGAAAGTAACATTTCCCTTTATGTGCAGCGATGTTTCATACATACATATTTTGAATTAAAAATATAATTACCTTCCCGAGTAAATAGACCGTTGTAATGTAACCCAGTACCACGATGGTGAGAAAAAACCATATAGCTCCTCTTGTCCAGAGTTTGGAAATTCCAATCTTATTTCCCTCGATGACGAAATATTGCATACCTACGTTTTAATAGACGTATAAACGTAATTAACGCATTTTCAGTTATAATTTTATCCCAGTCAGAGAATCAAATTTTAATCTACGTATGTACGCAAAATAAATTTTACCGCAATTTTACTTTTAACTAGTTGTTATTGCAAATTGACTCACCTAAGAGACAAACTGTTACCAAACCCACAGTAACGACAGAAAGTAATGTGAAGATAAGCAAATCTGACTGTATGTTTCTACGATTCCTGGGGTGAGTAATCCATATCCTCAACGATTCTGGCCTGAAGGTTCCCATAAAAGTGATCACTATACAGGTCGAAAACAAGTTGAATGTCATGTGTTATTTTCTATGCAAAATCGAATAACTTTCGTCAAATATACATGAATATTGCAAATGAAAATGAAATTTAACCACAATTCATTGGATAATCGTTATCACGTTAGCAATATTATTTCTTTCTTATTTTCTTTTTGAAAACTTTTATAACGTCGGTACTTAATTCTTAATCGTTCAGAGAATCAAACCTCGAACGAGCAAAACGCGCGTAATTACAATCTTAAAATATGGAATTTTGAAATTTGATGCTTACCATCGATAACGAGGTGTTTCGATAACATTGAAGTGATAACGGCATAATTCGCAATAAGATCGGCATGACTGGTTCAACCATCTTTCCAAACATGCCAAATGCACGTAAGCCAACGATCCTTTGCATCTACACAAATTATGTTTCATTCTAAGAAGATATATAAGCATAGCAAATAGCATTGAAAAAGTATTTCATGTACATGACAAAGATTTAGTATTTTCGCAAAATGAAGTGTTTTTTGTTTGTAAAATTTCTGTCTGTCAAGCATATATTGGCTTTTCCTATAACTAAGAGAATAAAAGCTTTACATATAAAAGAATATATGGTCAGAAAACTTATAATTAAAATAGCATGAAATAGAGGAAAAAGAATAAAAAACTGACAAAAGACGTAGGTTTGTGCGATTTTTTATTCTTATTATTTATTATACATACTATATTCCGATGGTATACAGCGTATCTCGTGCAAGTTGAAACATACACCGAGCAACGCCTAATTCCATTCTCAAATTTCTGACAAATGTGACGTAGAAGCCAATTTTCTCATATCCTTACACTGTTCCTTTTATCGCTACAATGCTTTTCTCTGGTGTTCTCACGTTGCTTTTACGTCCCTAGAGTCTCTTTCCTGCTGTCCTTATAATGTTTTTTATTACTAGAATCTTTCGTTCCGCGGTCGGGATTGATAGAATTTTTTCCAGAGTCACCCACGATAGAATTATTTGCTCGAATATGGAAATTTTCCTAAATCCTAATTTCACCGTAACAGTGCGTTCTTCTATCAAGCAAAGTACTACGAAAATAAAACTCGTGACTTAATAGATTATTTTCTGTCACTGTTTCGAGATTGACACTGTCCAAGTAGTACTTTAGACCGGAAGGAAGTCCCTCAGAAATGACCGCAGAGGTCAGGTAGTCACTATGAATTATTTTGGAGAAAGTAACCGCTAGTGTCACCGCTAACTGACCACAGAGTGGACATCGTTTAAACCAGGCAGTTGACAGCTTTGGACATTCGGAATTAATTAGAATTGTCCGTGAAAAACGCATGCCATCCTACACAGAACTTTGGCGATCGATACTCTACCTGCAAGAGCATCTATCACCAACCAGCTGTTCCGCGGTATACGCCTATACTAAACTTCGTAGTGCCAGCGAAGCCAGGAGAAGATTCTATGGCCCGGAATAAGATGAAAATCAAGAATGACAAAATTATGTTGGAAGCTCCATTTCTAAGAAAATCTACTTTGAAAACTTGTGAAACTTGTGTGAATTTAGTTATGAAACACTTTGACCTGTGCGAGTCACGTACTTCGATCATTACTGGTTGATCCAGTTTCTATGACTGTCATTAAATACTTGTTTCATTGCAAGTTTGGAACGTGATTTAAAGACAAATCCAACGGATAGAAGATTTATTTCGATTAAATATTATTTATATCGTCATCTGGGACAGATGGAGGCGAAAAGTAAGCTAGTTCTTTGCCCGTAACGATATCGTCGTCACATTTTTCTCAACGAATCGACGGTCGATTGAATCTTGCATTTTACGAACGTGTCGCAAATTCGCATTATAAAAGTGTTCGCGCATACATCACGGTCTGCGCTCGATCTTATTTCCTTCTGGAGTATTCAGACTCCTTATATTTCACAGTAACATTCGAATAAGAAGAGAAGTTCAGTAAGTTTGAAAATTACGATCGCGACCATTCAGCGAAAGAGATTTGCGACACTTGTCTTACGTTTCACACGCTCTCTTAGTTCTCTCTTTCTCTTTTTATTTGATTCTATGAGAATTTCTTTCTTTTTCCTCTATTTTCTGTTTTTTTTTTTTTTTTTTTTTTTTAGTTTCCACGAACCGAGCGTCTTTAATCACTTCGAAAGCGCGTTTCTCGAATTATTCGTTTCCGTGTTCCCGAACATGTTTTCATGCAAGACCACCCCTTTTAACACCATAATTCTCACGGCAGGTGTTAAAATTACGCTGCTACGGGAGCATCGTTTCGCCGCCTGGTGAAACGCATCTTATTCAACTTCGTCGGAAGCATGTTTGCCTACTTTAGTAGGTTAAGACGGTTCTTTCAAGCGAGTACCCGCCGAAAGACACCGTTGAATAAGCTGAATCACGTAAAGTCTGCGAAATTTATACTTGCTATAGTTCGAGCGGACTTCGTCATGCGAGTTGGAAGCCGGCTGATACAAAAAGACGAGATGTGCTTCTGTTTTGCTAGGGAAATTTACCGTATAAGCAGTTCTAGCGTGTGTCTATTGAAGATACGAGGAGGTTGACTTAAACTAAATGGATGTCTGGTTTGAAATAGCAAGCGGAGCAGATAGATCCACATTTTTTCCCAGTTATTATTAATGAATGTGTAACAGAGAGACGCTTGTGAAATTAATAACAAACACGCTTGTATAATTTTACATTATAAACTTTCAGGATGATTAAGTGACGTAATGCGACGAGGTTCTCCGGGTTTCAATCGTCTTTTTAATTGTACGTTCTATTATCGCGTTCCAAACGTTCCACTTCATCTTTTCAATTTCAGCTCTATCTCTAACATTATTATTATTATTATTATGAAATATCGCTGAATGTGTGGAAATTTTTACGACCAGTTAATTTCAACGTCTACTGATTTCTTTCTAAGAAAAATAAATACTAATTATATTTCCTGATCTTAATAAATTCTTCTTCCATATTCTAACTAAACTCGCTAGAAAAGTTTACAAGTTTCATAAATGGAGTAAAAGCTTTTTCAAGTTATCAGTATGAATAGCAGAAACAAATTTATATATGCATGCAATTAACAATTAACACAAATGTGTATTTTATATTACAGGTAAGGACCGACGTGTCAAACCGTAAACTAATGTTCACGTAAAACCTGCAAAGTGGTAAAGTACTTTATTCCAATGGTCTTATTTTACTCTGCAGTTATACGATTTCATTTTGTGCATTTCGGTTTTTCAATTTCAAACTGAAACCATTTAATCCCATTCAGACCGTTTCTATTTACCATGAACGAAGTAGGTTACGGATAAACAAGGCGCGCAGAAATTAAGAGAAAAAGATGATAGAACGTAACGATCATTCACACGAGACTCGAATGAATTACTTTCCACCGCGTAAATGTGAAGTACGTTCTGTATGTGTATTTACGTTATGGAGCGGATGATCCCTTACCGCGTAGGTCGTCCACGTTAATTAATCCATTTTAGTCGGAGAATACTGTTCCTGGACAAACAAACTCTAAACATCCATGTGGATGACATTCCGCGGTTCGTCGGTTTCTCTCGGTCTCTGTATCGCGAAGAGAATTTTAAATATGCGTTTCATTACTTACGCGCGTCCGCGATTTCATAGCTGGTCAGGAAACGAGATGCGTTTAAAGAATTCAGCGTACCTATTATTCAGCCCTTTCAGTCTTCTCCAACAAGACGGCCGTGTAAAAGAAAACTCGAAAAAAATTCTAAAAAAGGAAGTAAATGAGAAGACAGGGGAAAACGCACCTCGCATGTATGAACAGTGATTTTTCTATTTTGCTCGAGGTGCTGCACGTAGATAACGTTTCCATTAACTTGCTTTACTCCTTTAGAACGCGTTTCATGTAACTTGCTCTTTGTTTTCGTTTTTTCTTTTATTCTTTTTTTTTCGTAATTTAAATTGTTTCATCGTTATATACTTTGCACGGATGTTTGATATGTTTAATATAGTTAGCGCATTATTAGAATCTCTTTGTGCCGTTTGTAGGAATCTTACGCCAGCGAGACCACGTCAGTTTTTAACATTGTAACGTAAGTGGCGGATCAGGTTTGCGGACAAATAAGGCCGGTGTCTTTTGAAACTGAATTAAAAGGTACAGAGATCAGGTTTCAGACAAGAATTTACACAAGAATTTGTCGTTATAGTAACAAGTGTAATAAAGTTAGAAGACTAATTGACTCGACATTATACATTTGTAACGTAAACTGTGCGCTACTTTTGCGGAACTTCGTCTAACTACTTCGACTAACTTCGAAAGATATGTGTGTTAACCTGTTTCATGGAGTTTACAAACAATCTTAGTTCTTATTATTACTGAACAGATAAATGTTACATCTAAATCTTTATACGAGCTTATACTTTCAAGTTAAGATCTGTAAAACAGCGATTGCGATTAACCGATTACTAGAAGTTTTGATCTCATATGCTACTCATATTTCACAAGTCGACTAGGTATAACTCGCTGCTTTGAAAATGCTCAATTTTCACAGCGATGAATGGATAAATAGTTGAATTTTTGAATACAGATCAGATTCGGTTTACATTTTATCAATAAAGCCATATCATTCGCGTCTCATTATGGCCAATGAAATTGTACAGTACGTACAAATAAGAGTTCTCTGTGATAAGGAAAGACACTTTTGCAAGCCATCGTCTATCTTACTAATAATATATTAGATTGTCCGAAAAGTGTCTTTCTTTCGCAAACATGTTTCTTACAACAGTGCACTTTCATACAAACGTAAAACCAAGTCTGTGAAATGTTTATGTCAACAGAATAAAATGGATTGTACGTTCGATAAAATAATATAAAACAGAAAACGTTGTGCGTCTATTATTTCTTCATAAAACGAAAGAAACTTTTCGGACAACCTAATACAAATCTAACTTGCGCCATTTATCTGAGATTTCTCCCTCGCATTTCCGACGAGAAGCAGCCATATCGAAGCCTACCGCAAGACCTATTAAAATCAATCACGTATTCAAGAAAGACTCCTCTGAGATTTGTAGCCGTCTCTCGTGCCGAGTATATGTCCGATCCGATTCTAATCCAGACATAGATGGGGCTCAAACGCAGCTCTCGCAAGGGATCCATCGCGACCGGGCTAATCTCAATGACGAATTGCATAAGCAGGTCAGCGTGCACGTGGGCTTCTGTTAATCCACGTGAACAGGCTCGCGGACTCGTCCTGTCACTTTTGTTCGACTCATAGCGCATTTGAATTACGCAACGCCACGAGATTAAATAATGGCAACGCGCGTCGACGTAAACGTACGGAAGTGTTACGTAAACGTACACGTACGAACGTAAATGTGTACATGTAACAGACGAACGCTCTTGACGGGCCCTTAGACGCGTCGCGGCGCTTTCAGACGCGAGAACGCGACGGCGAGGTGACGCAACGTTGGACGAAGCCGTGGGACGAACGAAGGAAAGAAATAGGTCGCGCGATACGCGTGTCATTCCACGAGAATTCTCGCGAGGGCCACCGGTGAATTTAGTTTTTCGCGGCGTGTCACTCCGGGCGGGAAGAGGAGCAGGGAAGTAGGGGGCGCGGGAAATAAACGGCCAGGGGATGCGTGGAAAGAGTAGAGAGAGAGAGAGAGAGAGAGAGAGAGAGAGAGAGAGAGAGAGAGAGAGAGAGAGAGAGAGAGAGAAAATGGCAGGTGGCTGAAGGAAAACGAGTGAAAACGGGCAAAACCAGGCTAGAAAAAGGGGAGAAAGGAAGAAAAGGGAAATAAAAAGCGGAGAGAGGCATGGCGCACCACCGAGATTTTTATTCACGCATTGAAAACACTGTGGGTGTCCCATTCTACTTTAGCGAGTTGCCGCGGCGAGATTAAAATTGTAGAACACCGGGACGTGTTCTCAATTCGATTAAGAAGGGTTAGAAGCATCGCGGGGTTGCAAGGTTGCGGTAAGCAAGTGGTTCGTGCAAACGGAGCTACCATTTGCGAATAAGGGATCGTCTCATCAGTACTGTGTTTTATTGAAACGATTTATAGTGGGGATAATGTTCATAGATTTACCCCGTGAGCATCGTTGGGGCTGTTAAAAGGAAAGAAGAATGATTCTAATTTTTACTCTGTGATCGCGTTCCCCTCTTCCACTAAAGAAATCTAATTCCAAGGAAACGCGCTGGTTGTTAAATGAGATCCAAGGGAACGTTTTGCCACAAGTTCCGCCACAATTCGTTCATTCTCTTTAAAAGTCCTTTGCTTAGGAACAAGAGTGTTAATATTCAGGATCTACATACAAAAGTATTATTATTATATGATATAAAATCGTAGCATAATCTTTAGATTCTTCTAACACAGGGCTATCTCACTAGTTTATAATTGTCAACTCTGAAGTTATCTTTGTCGTGTTTTAAATTTCCATGGAAATTGTCAGAAATTGAGAGTATTTCCCTCGTATTTTGTAATATCTATTACGTGGCAAAAGCTAATACGTCCAATTGGTTAGCTGAAATCTAGTTTTCGCGTTGTTTTGCACGAGAGACAGAGAGCAATACTGTGGTTCAAGGTACGCGATTAACGTATCGGCGAGCCGTGTTTGACGTGATTATTTTGAAAATACGCGTTAGTGAAATGTACATATCTATCGGCAAACGTGCACGTCATTGCATTCGATAAATTTGTGAGTATAATTCTGAAAGGATTTATTTCTACCAATAGGAATTGTTCCCGACATTGGAGTGTTTGCCACCTGTTTCGACTTTCGTTTAAACAAATGACGATATAGTAAATATTCCATTGTATTAGCAAGCCGTGTAGAAACTAATTGATTTGCTAAACTTTTTATTTTGTCAAAAGAGTCTCATCGGTTAGATTCATTCCATGAATCGTTTTTTTTTTTTTTTCATTTCTAAGACGAAAAAGTGTTTATAACTTCTAAAGTATCAATTTTTCGATTAACGAAATCTAACCACTCGCAAAGTTTACCACTCCAAATCCACAATTAGACATTAGTCTCGTCCGAGGTAACAGAGATCGCGTCGGTAGTTAGTGAATTAGTTTCGAAAGGCCTGGCGTCCTTGAATTTCAAACAACGTCGTCTGCTTAATGTTGATGGGATTTCGTAGTAATTAGTTGACACAGGATAATCATTACTTAATCGGGCAACGCGAGGATTAATTAGGATTCACGGGCTCGGAATTTTACTTGCAAAATTGTTTGCTCATCCTGCCGGACATTGTAAATGTGGGAATAGCAAGTGGTAGAGAAATGGACTACCCCATTTTAAGGCTGAGTTTAATAAGTTTATGCGCTTATGCGATTCAATATTGGCGCTCCGGATGAACTTTGCATCGGTGAAATTTCATTGCTCGTAAAGTAACCAGATAATTAGCAAGTAACGACGGAATTTTCGAGCTATTAAGGCGAAATGTTTACAAGTGTACACTCGCATTTTTGATCTCGAAAGACGTTTGAAAATGATGACCGACGTTAAATCATGGATGGAATATATTGAGCGGTTTGGGTCAAAGGTCTGTCATTAACAAATTTCGATAAATTTTATCGAAGCGGAATTATAATATACAGGATATTTTAGATTTTTTTTAGAAAACGAAATTAATACATTCTATGAGCTCCGAAGCACTCTAAATCGTTCCCTAGAAAGAATTCTGTTTTCTCGTCGTCTGATTTTATATGTTTTCTGTTTGACTTGTAATATTTGAAGAAAGCTACGAAGTTATTGAATTGTTATTAATTGGCTATATATTGGCACAGCAATTAAAATGGTTCGTAATCGCAATATGCTAGAAGTGAAAAGATTTGGAAATCGTGTTTTGTAAACTAACGTGCCTTAGCTCGCGTTCAATTTCAGAGAATTGGAATCGTTAGTTCGCCTCTAAACGTCGATTTAACTTTAAATGAGCGATTAGGTCAAGATCTATGTGCTAAATCCGTACCTAACGAACACGAATCTACGTAGTAATATTGTTAAATCAGTAAAAAATATCGCGAGTTCGTCTGCTTCTTCAGAATCAACAAATTCTGAAATTAGCTTAAGGATAAAGCATTACAAAAATATCAAATAAAATTAATATCTAGCGTGCGAGAATAGTTAGAATGAAATACGAATATATCTAGGTAGGCTAGGAGTTTCCATTTTTTTAAATTCAACAATAGTTTTCACAGTGCTTGTAGTATTCTTTTCATTTTGAGTTTATTACTCGAGAGCCTGAATTTTTTTTCAAATATTTCCCCAGGACAAATGTGTTTTTAATAAAAGAGATTCTAGGAAGTTTTACACTAATTGAAGTTGCTGTACATTAACGATAATCCATCGCACTGTCATTATTAAAATCTCATTAAAAAGCGAAATAATAATTCAAAAAATGAAATTCAAACATTTTGATAAAGATATTCCAATGAATTTCATTAATCCGCTATTAAAATTCTATCTCAACGAAATCTAACATTTTCTACATAATCGCAAGCACTTTGGTCTTCAAATATAGTCTTCGATATACATTATATAAAGCGTAGCTTATACCGCTATTAAATCCTCGAAATGATTTCCAGAAACGGTATAGCTTAGAGCTGAAAGCTCTCATTGAAATTCTCTTGAACGCGAAGAACGTACGTCACGAAACTCTCTAGAATCTCGAATCTCGGACGAAAGAGGGATCACGGCAAGCACATGGCCAGGGATGAATGTCCCGTAAAAGGGGCCAGTCGTTCAATTGGTCGATGATACATTTACCTACAAGGTGAAATGAGCGGCTCCTTGGACGTGTTTGTGTGACATATTCGGCAGACGATGGAACCAACCGAGACCAGGCTGCGGGTAAGCCGGTGTTGTTGGCCGAGCCCGAGAGACATTTGCTGCGTGTCGCAGTCATTTAAATTGCAGGACGAACCCTCGGGGACGGTGACCGGTAGCATCGGGATGCCGTGCTCGTGATCCAAGTTAACTGCAATCGAAGAGAAGGATACACACGAACCGGTGCATATGTATGATCCAGCACGCTCCCTACGCGTTTACTTACACCCTATTCGACGTAATGGCCGGCTTTCTGTGAAATTCGCTGCTTCGAATATCGATTAACACTCTACGGAGTTCGATATATTGAAATGTTTTCGGGCCAATTCCAAAACATGGCGAACAGACTTGAAGATTTTCAAACAAAGGATGTACGTTAAAGTTTAAAAGCTACACGCTTATTTGCGTCTGATTATTTTTGACAAGGTGTATTTTATTTGCACGCTCAAATGCAGACCAACACGAGATTCGGACTAGCAACGAGAATGTTTAGATTTCGACAACGAGATAGTCCTCCAAAACGTTCTAATTCCAATCATTAAATATAATAATTTTCGAATGATATTTCATTAAGTTGCTATTTAACTTGAATTAGACTTTCTGTTATCTATAACTTCGCGAGTCTTTTCTACGTAAATTGTTCGTCAAACTCGTTTAATATCGTGACATTATTTTTAATATTACGAAGAAGATATGATAAGGTAGATAGATGAGGTACAAAGAAAAAATAATGAAATTTTTCGAACAATTTATTAATTAATTGTTAAGATATGGTATAAATTTAAAATAACAGGAACCAAATACAGGAGAAAACGGAGAATATAGTGCATATGTATGATCCACCACACTTCCCACGCATCTGCGTGTATTTACAGCCTATTAGGCGTAATGGCAGGCTTTGTGAGAATTTACTTCCCAGAATTAATCAATGCGAAATCTGATATTGCCCCTTGAATTACAAACAGGGTGGTACTATTCGAACTGCAGATCCTTAGTTTTGCGATGACGCTAAATTTCGTTAATATCCCTTAGTCTCTGAGGGAGGGTTCGATAGAGATAATGATTTTACGATACCATGTTGCATGACTAGCATCCAAAGTCCCTTCCTTTGTTTGCAAATTAATATGTATGTCTTTTCGAATTAAGAAATACGTTCAAATTTTGCATGGTAAACAATTGTCTGTATAGCGATATTGAATTATGAAATTCGCCGAAAAATATCGAAATGCAGTAAAATAAATATAATGGGAGAAGTTAAGAATTTTTTAAAAATCGCACACAAAGAAATTTTTCTCGAAAATGAAATATTAAATAATGCAATGTTTAGTAAAGTGTTGCACGTGTAAATACGATTGCCGGGAAATAAAATTCAATTTATTTTTCACGTGAGAGTTTGTTTACGTTTATTTCGTCGGTACTTTGACTTTCCCGTCTTCCGTATTTTCCTTTTTCTGTAATGCAGAAAATTGAAATTGCCATTACAGAAAAAATTTGAATTTGTAACAGTAACGAAGATTCATGCACTATCGTAAAAAGAAACGCAAGACGATAAAAAAAAAATAAGATTCTGAGACTAATGAGATAAATAAATATTCGTCTTTCAAGGGTAGGAAGTACAACATCTCCAAGATATTTGGTTACTGTCATAGAATTTTCAATGTTAATGATATGAAGTCAAAAGGGTTATTTTTTTGTTTGTATTTCTACGTGATATTCATATCTTCTTCTATATATTTAAATAAATGTACAAAGAATTTTTTATTCGATGTAATCTCAAAAACTTGGGAAGCGAATTTCATGTAATTTTAAGACGAATAACACAATCGATCTTCGAACTGGTGAACGTATTACAAAACACATAATCATTACATAAAATGAAATGCAAAATATGTAAATAGGTGTTGAATAACGAGTAACTCGTTATAACTAAAAATTCTTCAAATTCGCTTATGTTCATATTTATTAAAAGAATAGATTCAGATATTTAGATAAGTATGTACATACCTACTTGCATCACCGATGTGACAAATAGACACTTGACGATAAAAATATAACCAAACGAACGGTTTCTCGAGAAAGTCTGACCAAAGGATCGCTCGAGAATAAATCGATTCAGTAATTTCTGCGAGATCTGTTTCTTATTCCACGCGATCTTTCCGTATGTAAATGAGACGAAGAAGAAGAGCCAGCTGGAAAAAGGAAAACGATACCGGTTTAGATAACCGATAGAACTGTCAGTTCATCGTAGTGAAACACGACGGCACGCCCTCTTTTACAGCCAGCAGCTCTTCCCTTTTCGTTTTAAAGACAGCGGACGAACGAAAAAACAAATAAAAGAAAAAACGAACGAATAAAAGATAATGTTGAATTTATTGAAAGCTACGTACATTGGATAATTTTCTGAAACAGTAATATTAAGAGAATAATGTTAATTGATTTAACACTAGAACTACCGATAGTTAACGCGAAGCTATTTCTACCAAATCCAGTGAAAATAACTGGACTTTAAAAAATACGTAATAATAGAATATTTTTATATTTATTGATTTATTACTTTCTTATGCAAGGAATTTTTTGGTATTATCAATCCATCTGGGACCATGATCCCTAAACAATGGTTGGCACATTTATAAAATTGTAGAACTTGTCATTTTGACTGGTTTGGTACTTCTAGTGTTAGACGTTGAACATACGTATTATACATCTTATTCGAGAATTATTGACACTGTTGATAGTTTATTCGATGAAGTACGAAACTGTATAATAAACTATATAAATATTCTATTAAATAAAGTAATTAGTTAAACGAATAATTAACAATAATAAAACAGTGCGATATTTCTGTTCGCCCGAAGTCGAACTCGTGATAACGATTAACTTCGTGTAATTTTACTCCAGATTTGTATAATGGAAGATTAAAAAGTTGGTTAACATAACTATGCACATTGTTTCGCGGGAAAATATTTATAAAATTTTCCATGCGATACCTCTGTAGCTATGACTCTAAAAACAACGCATTTTTCAAACGATTCAAATATTTTACCTGCATTCAATGGAATTTAATTAAATACGTTTAAATTAACCTTTAGTAAACGTAATATATTCGCAGTAAAAAAATCATCGCGCTTGATTTATTTGTATATTTGCAATGTTATAAATTCTCATTCATTCTTATCGTATTTTCGATTTTATTTCATTTCCAGTGCTGCACATGTTGCCATTGTTTGCTCGATATTTACAAATGTTTACGAAGCCCAGCCGATTCTTTATTGTCGGCGAGATATCATGAATTATTAAACAGGATTCACGATCACCGATTTCCGACATATAATGCGATATGTAATTTTCATTCGTTGGTTTTGTTAGATTCGTTAGCTTTCGTTCATTTTTAAACGCAGACGCGACAAAAGGTTAGGGTAGTTTTAGAAAAATGTAAGAAAGTGAAAGAATCAGTGGGAAGAGCTACTTCACCGAAGAAATTAATTTCCAATCTTTGTAAATAGCTCTTATGAATGAAATGAAATTAATACCAATAGATGTTTCGATTTTCGAGGCGCGAAATTGACTTATTAGAAAATTATACTCGGGAAATTGCGGAGCTCGTGGAAAAATCGACGTTTTCATCAATGTTATCGACTTATCTGTTCAATTACATTCGCGTGTAACCTTTTAAACTATTTAACACGAGTGTCATGATAATCGACAAGACCACAATCGCGTATATAATCATTTTTATCGACGTATTCTGTATAATCGTAGTCTCTATTGTTTTACTTTATTAAACATGTCAAATAAGCTTCACGTTCGTGTTTGTGTAAGCTCTTTATCATTTTTGTCTTTAGGCGAATTGGTTAATCGGTTGAAAAAAAATTACGAATGAAACATTTTTGATAATACTGATGCAAAGGTTTTCGAGATATATGCAAATAAACGAACTGAAGAAATCGTTGACAGTGACTTTATCCAGGTTTGAATTTATAGTAAGAAAGATATTCAGGGAAAGCAAATCGATACTTGTATCGCTGGTACATTGAAAAATAGCGGAAGAAATGTATCTTAAGACGTTGCCCCGGTCATAGGATTATGAAGATTAATTAACTGCAGAACCGTGCTACGTCGTCGTCGGTAAATTGAATCTCCCAAGTCAGCCGACTGGCTGATTTATGGCACTATTGCATCGAAACTTTTTCCTGCGAAATATCCGGATTTGCATTGCATTAAATGGAAAGGTCTATCACTCATAAGCGATAACCGTCGTCTCTCTAGGATGAGATCCAGCGACCCTCCAAGTCGTTGAAGCTTCAACAAATCGCAATCGGACCCGAACGCATTAATGAATATATTTTAAGCTTTTGTTATGAATTAAATTAATCTTCTCCGTGAATTTCGACCGAAGAAATTTTAAATTAAAATTCTCTGCGATCGAAAATCAATAATGTGATATTGCCTGATATTTTTTCGAGAGCTAAATGACGTTAATAGAAAGACGTAGTGAGAACCGATTCATTTAGCAGAACCGTTTTATCATTCGCAAAACTGAAAATATCTAATGCTTTAATGATATCAAATATTATTAATGTCAAATGTTTGATGTGGAAAATGAATATTATAATATCAACATGTTAGTTTCTTTTAAATTATCAGACATCATAATTTCTAATTAGTTCGACTAATGAATCGTTCACTTCAGGATAGAAAAAGGGCTTCAATACACAATATGAATGAATAAAATGCACATAAATACATTTAATTTGATATAAATTCTTTCTCTTATACGATATTGACCTCGTTTTCAGTAATATTTCAGTGCAAACATTTCTCAATACCAACTTCTGTTTTTCCTTGATTTCCAATAATTTCAGTGTGATGCTATTATTTGTTCTTGACATATTTTCAGATTTTCCTGCGATTGTACGAATTTCTATGAATTTTCGTCAACTAGTAATGGCAGAGATAGATCGCTAAACTTCTTCATTGAAAAAAAGAAAGTAATTCGTGACCATATGTTCTTTATGTGGAAATCGTGAAGAATAACCTTACCTAAACTAATCTAACCTAATCTTACCTAACTTAATCCATTTTTAATATATGATACATCTGTCAATGAATAATTTGGACGTGATGCGAGTAATTTTATCATTTTGCATAGGAAAAATATCCAAATATCTGTAATGAAAACATACTACTATACAATAATAATTATCCATATACGTTTCTCTACACACACGTCCGAAAATCAGCGCAATCGTTGTTGAAGCTCTTTTTCTATAGCTTCATTTCTTATTTTTCTAAAGGAAGAATATACAATACAGTGTTTAAATCATCTACCCTTATACAAAGTAAGAAATATCATAGATAACATGAATATTAACACGAATAACTGAAACAATGATCACTGTTTCGATATCATTCGATAGAATACCAAACTGTATCCGTTTAGAATTAGACATCGCAGCAAGTCCTGCAAGCCTCAAGGCACATCTGCTGGTCAAGGAACATCTTGCTTTTCACCCTTTCGACCCCTTTCATCGTCGTCCGTTGTACAAAAACAAGAACGATTCTTGGACGATTTCCTGTCTCTTTTCCGCGACGACGAGGTACGCAGCGTTTCAGATTGAATTCACTTGTCTCCACTGGCGAACATAACATTTCTACCAAAGAAGTTTACCTTTCGGCTTTCGTATTCGGGATTTTGTTTTCGCCAATCCCGGTCGAGTCGCGAAACCACCAAAGTTTCCCGTCCTCCAGTCGCCGTTCACGGATTTCCTCCCTTGCAATCTTCCATCCTTCTTTTTACATTGCTCTGCTGATCAGAGGAACAGAAAGATTTTCTATAAAATCCTTTCGATGCTGCAACGTCATGCTTCAACTACCTTCGTTCGGCCAGGCTAATAGCCATTGTCTGTCTATGACTATTCTTGCAAAGCGAAAGGAATTAAGAGCACTGAACGCTTAACAGCGAGGGATTTACGTTTTTAAGGCAACGCGCCTTTTGTTTTGTTTATCGTTACAACTTAAAGAAGCAGAAATAACAACTTTCTTTCAAACGTTAACTCCTGTAGTAGGTTCGTTTGGATTCCTTTAAAGTAGTCTCTAAAATCGTTACTTTTACGTAAGATTTATTTGTATCGACTAAAGCGCAGCAATTAATTACGAGTAATTAAAATTATAATGATTAATATATTGGAAATTTTCAAATAGGCCATCTATTTCACTATGAAATGGATATATTCTTCAGTAATATTAATTTACCATTGTAAATACGACGAATTAAAATTTAATATCATAGGGATATATTTTACAAGTCGTGATTTGATTATTAATTATAAAAGTAGAGATACGAATTATTTCCGTCAATCGTTAATGGAATATTGTTTCATCGTTATTGCATTTTACGTACATTCAGCTGACCAGTAAATCGTAATTTCGAAGCGGAAGGTGGTGCTTTTTAGCGAATTGAGAACCGCCAGCAGCAGAGTCACAATTTGATGTTGATATACTGGCATGGATATACGTATACGTAGGTCCTATTGTGAATACCTTAGATAGTTCAGTCCATTTCATCTCCACTGCTTTATCACTAAATATTGCCTGACTTACGCCACGGAAACTGTTCAACGGGCTGCCGTAGGTACCACAACGATTTCATTGTTCACGTTCTGTTCATTCTATGTTCATCGGCATTTACGGCACCGTGCAGCGTCGTTATACTAGACAGGCCACATTTGTCATTTTCAAGGAAATAGTTGATTCAACGTTTCTAATTAAATGCCGGCAATAAGTATATTCAGCGCAGCATAATTTATCGATGTTAATAATTTATCTGTTCGTCAACTTTCAAAATGGACCATTGTTCAGCTTGACGAAGTTTTAGTTGTTATTTGACGAGGAAATTAACAATGGCGTATTCTTCAAGCAGTTTTATCCCTGTAAATAATTTGCTAAATTTTCGTAAAATATATTTATTCCGTATCAGTCAGAAGGTAACGATCAGTTAACACGTTGACGCCGGCGTCGATATTCAGGGTTTTCTCTGTGAGGCGGCGCCTGAATGCACGGTCTGCTTCGTGGGGCGGCGTAACGTTAGATTAGACTGTTCAACACGATCGCAATTTTTCAACTTTGACCTCAATTTATAGCAAAATTACAAATGCTATCCTGTTGGGATTAATGAATTTCGTGAACTTCAACAAATACATTGATATACAATAATTTGGCAATATCAATTTGCATATATCTGTAAATTTTAAGTAAAGCTGACAGAATCAGCTTTGGCCCTAATTTTGGAGTACTCTTTTCGATTTTTCTCAAAAAGTAGAGCGCGAATTCTGACCATCGCACGCAATTCTGTGAACATTTTTCTATAAGAAACGTTCATAGCGCGAATCAAAAAATTTTTCAATTCCGTACAGGAAAAAAAAAATAGTCATGCATGTTCGTCGAAAAACGACGGCGCGCGTAAAGAACATGCATAATGTTGGGACGTAGTGTAAGTACTGCCAAAAAAACATTCACATTTTCTGCAGTCGTACCAAGGGTCCGCGAGTAAAACGAGACGGCGGTGTAAACAATGTTATAAACGCATTTATAGAATAAATAGAATAAGTAGAGTAGAGAGTATCCCGCGAAAAAAGCCAAAAAAGTAACATCATATTGTGATCGTTGTAAGGGCCACCCGGCATTCTGTCTAACATGTTTTAAAAAATTGCATAAAAAAATATGTTGTTTATAATATTGAATTGTTATGTTTTTAATATTGAATGTGTGTTTATAATGTTGAGATACAATAACATAAACCTATTTTGTACTACCTACTTTCTGAAATACTAGTGTGACCCACTGTGATGCACGCCGCCTCACAGAACAGACACGTGTGAGCCACCGGTGATGCACGCCGGCATCAACGTGTTAAATTACGCTTCTCTTTCTATATGTGTATATATCTGCAGATTGGATTCAAACTTTGCGAGTGAGCTGGTATTAGGTCGTCCGAAAAGTTTCTTTCGTTTTATAAGGAAATAATGGATGCACAAGATTTTCCGTTTTATATTCTTTATCGAATTACGTATGATCCATTTTATTCTGTCAAAATAAAGATTACAACGTTCGACAGATTAGGTTTCATGTTTATATAAAGATGCGTCGTTGTAAAAGACATGTCTGTAAAGAAAAGACACTTTTCGGACAACATAATATTAAATGTGTTAGTTATTAAAGAGACGAGTGGAAAATTGTAATAGTCAATTATACTAGAATCACTTCAAATACAAATAGAGAAATAGTGTAGGTCGGTCGTAGCTGTCGCTCGTATGACTCGCTGTGATAATTCGCTATATTCTTCGCTATATTGGTTCGCTTTCAAGACTGTCTTTCCTTCAGAGGATGCTTTTTTATTTATATTGTCCAGCGGACATACAAAAGATCGTATTTGTTTCAGCTTGACGATTACTCATAACGGCGATACTGTTTTTGTCTGGAGTTCGTTTATTCTAGAACTTTGCAAATCAAAACAACGTTGATACTCTGAGGCACAACAATATCAGTCACTGTCGATTCGAATCGTCCTATGACTCATGTGCCGCTACACGAGTATAATCGTGGCACTTGCATCTCATTATAGCGCCAATGAATTCTCAAAATATTTCGTGCGACATTTACGATATACGTGTAGAAGTTTTCCATGCCAACTGCAAGGATACTTATACACGAGTCACTGTATAAAGAAATGCTTTCGTCATCCATTTAAAATCACTCGTACGTATGACGAATTCGTGTTCTCTCTACATACAACGAGCAGATTTTAAACGACAACTATCACGGAATACACGCGCAATTTCACGAACAGCCGGGGGACGGGTTTTCGAGATGTCGTGTTTAGTGGCGATAAATTTCAGTGTTGTACCTTAAGACGCTCGGATATATACGTGCACGGCCGTGTATACGCGTGTACGCACACAAGACGGTGTGCACGCGTGCTAGTGACGTGGTAGTTAGGAAGGAAGCTCGGGGGAGACGCGAGCGACACAAATTTTCCAACCTGCCAGCCGCGAGGACATATTTAAGGCGTCGTGTCGCCCGCGTGTTTTCATAATCTCTCTAATTTCCATTAAGGCGATAAATGCGCTAGACCGCGCGCGATCCCTTTGGAATTTAAATACTTTAATCGCGACAACCATTTTTCTTACCCTTTCGCCGGGTTGCTGCTGTTCGCGCTCGCCTGTTTCTTGCTAACAGCGAATTTCTTAGCTCTGCGAATCTTCCTCTTCCATACCGACTCGTTGCCTGATTTTTATTTCCAACAGTTTCGAGAAGTTCATCGACTCTGTGTCTTTTCATCTAGACTCAGCATCGTATTTTGTTCCACTATTTTCGCTTTCAATTATAAAGCGTACTTGTACACCTCAATTCGTAGATTCAGATATCACTGAGATATTTAAAACTGTACAAAACGTTCCTTATATTATTCTGTTCTCTCCAAACATAATATTCTCTCAAGATAATATTATAATATCAAAGATACTCGTTTCTTCTGTTTTTAAAGAAAATGATTGTTCTTTAGAAATATTTAGCACTTTATATTTTATTCAATCTTCGATTAAGAAGTTCTGTATGTAAAAGGTACTGATCACTACAGTGAAATTTCCAATTACTTAAATATGTTTATCATTTATTTTTGATGGAAGTCACAAAATCATCATCCAGGGAACTAAATTATCGCGAACTATTAACATAAACCTAAACTTTTTTCTATCTCCGGTGCAAATTCGATACAGCACCGACTAAATCTAACACGCTGAGCAAGAAATAAATTTATGTGACCCGACTGACGTTTATGCATCCTATAATGTGCTACACGCTGTAATGTCGCTTCTCTTGGTTTGCAATTTCGCCTTCTTGACCGCCTTGGAAACGGAAACATCGTTTCTAAACATATCGCCGGTTATAACGTTCAAACGATTTTTCAAGAAAGGAGAATCGAAGCTTGCAAGCCGCTTAAAGTCGGTTTTGTAGTCATTTGTCGTAGCACGTAAGAGGTCGAAACGCAGAAAAAAGCGTTCACTACTCTCCAGCATCGAGGGACGCTTTCAAAGAACTCTTCATGGACGCAGATTTCATACATGAAGACGTAAAGCACTTTATAATGGGTATCTGTCGCTTTTCGTTTAGTTACGTGTTTTGTTATTTGTTAATCATCAACCATTTTGCATTTATTCTCCGCTTTACTCTTAACCTCTGGCGAGGATTTATATCGTACGTTATAGAAAATAAAAATATCGACGAGTAATAAAATTGTAATAGTCAGTGTATATTAAAATCACTTTAAATACAAGTACAGAGACAGTGTATGCCGGTCGTAATCGTCGCTCGCTCAATGCTACTGTTCAACGCTACGCTCGCTATTCCACTCTATGACTCGTTATAATAATCCGCTATACTGACTCGCTATACCGCTTGTCCTAGAGAGCACGTTCGTCTACTTGTATCGACCGGTGTTATTGTAAAAAGTACGAATGTGACTCTGGTTGACGATTACAAACAACGACAATAATATTTTGTCCACACTTCGTTTACCTTTGAACCTAGCAAACCAAAACAACGTTGCTATTCCAAGGCACAACAATATGAGTCTCTCGGATTCGAATCTTGCGTTGACTCATGTGCCGATACAGATATAAAATGAAGGAAAAATAGGTAAACAGATTACAACTAAAAGGAATCTATAAAAATTGTTAAGGCGTTAACAATTAGCTTAAGCATATTTGTGATACCAACGCGACTTCGTTGCTAGTTTTGAGCTTTTGTTTCTGGACTTATTGTTGCCATATATCGCTAGAACTTTATTTATATTAAATTTATATTAATATATATGATTAATACGTATGATCATATACATACGAGCAGAACTTTAATAATCTTGTCGGATGAACGAAATGACCGAAGTTTCTTCTGGCTTATCAAAAGCAACTGATGTATTGTAAACCCATAAACAATTTTCGAACTTTTGCGCATGAGCAAAAGCAAAGCATGGATTTTCTCTAGCTCTAGTCATCTGTGCCCCGCTTCAATATCCCGAGGACGGTGTTTTCCTGGGCACTGTCAATGTTTAACACTTTGACTGTCACGTTGGTCATATATGACCGGCCACGGCTTCTCCTGTGACGCCACAGTGGTCATTGGTGACCGGAGCGCTTGAACTTCTTACAATTGCAAAAATTGTATGAAAATTGACAGTTAGGGCATTTTGAATATAACCCATAAATAGAAGATACTTTGAAATAAAAAGTGCCACATTGAACAATTAAACATTTTTATTAGAACATCAATAAAAAAAAAAAAAAGAGAGAGAACAAATCTTGCATCTAAGGGTGCACTGTGTTTGCATCCATATCTTTGAGAGGTAATCTACGAATATTATTATAAACACACTTTAGAAAATAATCGTAAATGCAGCTTTATACTCGTATAATTGAAGTTAGAAGAGTGCACATATCTTGCTATTATATATAGAATGAGCAAATACTGTTTACTAATACTTTCTACACGTTTCAACAATATATTCTGGACGTTTTGCGTACGACGAAATAACGAATGCGAATGGTTTGTTGAAATAAATGAAGCCTAATATGTCGCTATCAACTGTTAGCAAGGCGCTACGGTGGTCACCGGTAACCACCAATAAGATAAACTGTCCATTGGGGAAGAATGTTGTCTTAAATCACCAATTTATTATTATTTTGCGATTATATGCTTTGAATAATAAAAGTACTACCATGGCATTCTGAGCGAAACACGTGATTTCGGCGTGGCAGTCAAAGTATTAAGAAGTTAACTAATTCTTCATTGGTCGGCACTCAGCCACCTCTCAGGAGCAGAATTTGATCTATCCTACCTTGGTGCAAGGGCACGGAGGATGCAGGTTCGAGACTCCAGACACTTAGTACATAGTTATTCAAACCCTGGAACAGAATACGTCGAAATTCACTCATGAAGTTCTATTCGGGTAGTATCGTACAGTCCGCGTCAAACTTGGGAACCGCCAACTATTCGCGGCGTAAGAAAAATGAATAAAAAGATTTCTAATATAATCGTGGCAGTTGTGTGTCTCATTACGATGTTGATGAAATTCTAAAAATTCAACGCCTGGCTTTAAAAGAATGTTTAGTGGCTATAAAATTGTATTCTCTCTATTCTCTCGCCAAATATTCCTACCGCAAGCAACGAAACTCGTGTCGAAACACGAAACAGCACACAATGTCTATTCTACGGTGCAGAAGAATATCAGTGTGCGGTTTAATTTGTATCCAGCCTGAGGCTCGCGTTCAGGCGAGTATAAAACCTGTGGATCAACAAAGGTTGCTTTACTGACGTTTGGGGGAGAACCAAAAGAAGATATCTCTCGTGGCTATTTTCAAATGTTTCTTTCATCTTGAGATAAATACCGCGGCACAAGTATTTGTTCTTCAAGTTGCTATCACTTTCCACGAATTTCATGGCCATCGTTTCTTTATATTCTTTTCGAAAAGCGTTTCATTTTTGATATAATTTTGCCCACAGATTTCTGCGAGTCAAGTGTCTTAATCTTCTTCATCCCTTTTAGAATTAATAATAATTTTATTGATATGTAAACGTAGATAAATTTGCACCTTTGGTTTCTCTGGCAAGTCAAATACACAAAATTCGGTAGGTGTACGTAGACTTTGCTGACTGACTGTGTATAGAATAGAATAAATTCCACTACGATATTTCCATTTGAACTCGCAGCTGACTGTTCCAGTTCAATCTCAGCAATCATCGAAACGGAACGCATACATTTTCCTTGCGTCAATAGAGGTCGATAAAAATACACGCGTTTCCACGTTTAGTTTGCGTCTTTCAGCGATACGGGCGTGTATATTCGCGTAGCAACGAGTTCGCTCACATTTTTAACAGCATTAAAGCGTTGAAAGCATTCCGGATAGCGAATGATTCCACCAAAACAACGTTTCCTTCGAAATAATATCGAAAAGTGAACCGAGAATATTTCGTGGCGGCGAGTGACGCGTAAAAATTTCAAAAAGGCACTTTTCCCGCGAATCACAGGCACGTTGAAAAATCTGTTACTGTAAATGTGTGCATTTCAGTGGAAGAAACCTAGGTTGCGTATAAATTAACCATCCATATAGTGACACGTCACCTGGACATCGCGACACATTTTTGGAGAAATTCTACAACGAGAAATCTTTTCCTCGTTTTTACTTTGGAAAGAGAAATATCTTCTGTATCGCTTATTATTACTAATCCAATTAAACGCAAGAAATCCTCCCTTCTTCAGACCCAATTACTGAGAATTAATGTTATTTCGTGTTTGTACGGTATTTTAGAACATAACGCCAACTCTATAAATTGTTTATATTTATGTGACATTTAAACGAATACTCGTTTGCATAAATTAGATCGCATGACAACGTTCTAATTTTCTTACAAATCGCGTACTAGGCTATCGATCCGAAACACGTTGTCACCCCCTGTTTCAACTCACGAAAATTTATTCACCTTGGTATATGGATTTCACACGCAGCTGCAAAGACACGCGATAATGTTGTTTGACTTAAAAGCGATGGCTCATAATTCCGATGCTAATCGAGGTATGCTCGTCGTTCCATGTTAACTTCGTCGGGAATCTCTTACAATCGCTCGGAGAATTAATACATAATCTATGTTAATTCTTTTTTTCATTTGCACGCAGCATTCTCTACATATTTTCTGTCGGTTCAGTCGTGACCGAAGTGTGAAAGTAACGGGAAATTCGCGATCAGACGTAGAAACATGAGCCATAGGCACGGCTGAGTACTCGTAGATAATTAGAAGCGACGAGGAGCGTGGTCACAACAACACGGCCGGCCGTAATCACAGACGCTTGAACGCACCGAACCGCGTAATAAGTAGCCAGTTTGCCGACCATAATTTCTTCCATGTGACTCGACAATTTTCTCGACTTCGCGTGGCCGTTTTCTGCAGGAAAACGCGTGTCGCAACTCGTTTTTCTTCTCTTCTCTTTAAACCTCTCCTGTTTCATTTCCGTTTCTGCTGTTTTAGATTATCTCCGTGATAGTCGTGCGAGATCTACTGGCTGAGGTCTCGCTATTCTGCTTTTACTTACGCCATTTTGTATAATTGTTAGTAGTATGATAACTTGATTGATTCCTTAGTAATTTAAGGTATACGAGCTATCATTTCGTCCAATAAGGTGGCAATTATTCGTAGCTTCTTCAAATATTTCAAACGTCAAATATTTAATCAATCTTCCACAATAACTCATTAGTTTCATTGTCCCTTGTTAAGGTTTTTCGATGTATGTGGAATTAAAGAAACGCGTGGGTAAATTGTAAGGTATTGAAAGTATATATGTATTGTGAATATAAAGTACAATTTGTGGAATACAATGTAAGCTGGTCCAGATCCGCACGCTAGCAATGTTACCCTGAGACTAAAAAAGGACGCCGAAGCCAACGTCGCATGTGTACCGCTTATGGTTTGTCGTCGACGCATTCTTTTGTCTATGCGCTATCGATGACCTCAGCGCTTGAGAATACCGAAGACCAGATGTAGAGTTTTCTTAGAAGTGTCGATCACTTCAACATCCCTGATTTATGAGAATTATTTGTTCTAATATGATGCTCCGTTTACACAAATTGACGAAAATAATTAGTCTGAATTTCTATCCTTTAATACGCGAGAAATTCTTTTCTGACAATTTGTCCGAATTTAAGCAATCTTGTTCAAAGTAAAAAATGAAAAATTAAATCACCAATAGGAATGGCAACATTTTATATTAATTTGTTCAGCTAATAATTTTTCAAAGAGTCTGAAAAACTAATCTCAAACATTCAGTTTTTGTTCAAAATAAAAAGTGAAAAATTAGATCACGAATACGAATCGTAAGTTTTTATTTATTAAATATTTCCAATAATTTAACAATAAATCGTTTCTCAATGAATATACAATCAGTCTCAAACTTCCTACTCTGTCTACTTCTGCAAAACATGCATTTCCGTTTCGATTCTAATATGACGTTTATTTATTCGAAAGCAGCCACTGTTGCTCGTCATTAACGACAAGCAAAGAGGGTTGTGAACAATGAGAAATCGATTGCGGGGACCCCTAAAACGATACGTTTCCAACCCATCGAGAAACATGAATCGGTTACCAGACCTAAACCTTTAAACGATCGTTTATAAAAACGTTCCATCTTCTTTAATCGTGCGCAAAGCTGCGCGTTGATCAGTTTAGACGGGGACGATGTATTGCGTCGTTCTACCAGATAAAGGTTGAAATCACGGTTTTTGATACCGAAAATATTCTTTGGTCGGTGCCAGATAACAGGATTAAAGAGGGAATAGGGGAAAAAAGAAGAAGTGGACCGGGAGCAAGTGAAATTCTGCTAGCCTTTACAATACCAGGTGATTCATATCTGTCAGTGATATGAGAGAACGTATTGCTGGTTCTACAAAAGCATTTTCTTTCGATGAGAATATCGCTCATTCTAAATATTAATTTGTTCTTAACTTATCCACCTATAATGATGTGTTTCTTTCTCCTATATGCTACCTTTTATGTACCAAAGGGTTTATCCCATGGAGAAACAGTTGAATAAGCAAATAAATGAATGAATGAATTAATAAATAAAGACAGTATAATCCGCGATTTCGAGAATTAATTAGCCAGGAAAAGCGATTCGAGGTTGCTTTTTGAATCATTTTAAAGCGAACAGCAATTCGTTTCTCATCTTCTTTCGTTGTGACGTAACAATGCACTGATCGTGATCGTTTAGTCATGAAACGCACCTCTTGAAGTAGCTCGTAAGAAACGTTCTTTTCATTTCTGTGTTAATTTTTCTTTTCTTTATATTTATTACTATTGCCATAAAAACGAGTTCTTCTAAAATTCTTCTCGGCCAATCCGAATCCAACATGAACATTATTACCTATACTCTCCTCTATTCTATCAGCAAATAAATGGTTATTCATTTACCATGAAACCGTATCTCGAGTGGTGAGCAATCAAACGTACATTCAGTCATTTCATCCGTATAAGCTCCAGTTTCCGAAGTCATGCAAACACAACGCCGACGATGATCCTATTGCATAACATCGAAGCACACAATAAAATGGTAAAAATAAAGCGGCTGTTCAGTGGAGGAAATTCCACCTCTTTGATATCGCGGATTCCATGCTCGGCGTGTCTCAATGAACGAGGCCGTCTTACATATCTGTAGGAATGGAATCAAGCGAGCATCAAAAGCCGCTTCACAGCGTCTCCTCTTCCGCCGAGAATCCCAGAGAGATTCATTGGGTCGATGTAAATACGACAACTCACCAGTCCCTCATTCCAGCCTCTGATCTTGACGTAAGATGGGACGACGTCCTTCCGCGAAGGCGAAACGTAATTAACGCTCGAGATCAGACGAGGCTATTTCACCTTGGCTTCGTTCTTAAGACACCACCGCGATTGAAAGCTTCTCCGATTGATATTTTAATTAACTGCGATACTGGCCAGTATCATGCTGACAGGCTTTTAACCTTCAGTTAGTGATCCATTTTTACGTAACAGTAGATACCTGTTATAGCAACTTATTTATGTATTTTCTTACGTATGATATTCGTTTATCTAGTTGTTCGTTTCTCACAATGAATCCTAATCCTTCTCATTTTCTATTTTATTTTACTTGCGTGCCTTATTGCCACACTTTATTTTACCTATCGTATCTATTTCATCGGCTAATAGTACATATTTCATTATTCCGTCGACCAACAAGCTCTGAGAGACTTAATGGACTGGACCCAGAAATCGAGGTCTTGAAATTTGCAAGTAAAATCGAAGCTCGAGGATCCAGACATTTCCCTGAAGTAACGCGAAAACAGGTGGGGTAGTAGGTGGAAGGCTCGTGGAAGATTAAAAAAAAAAAAAGGAGGTTCGCAGCCTTGGAAATACGAAACAGATCTTAGAAAGTCGATCGGAAAATTGAACGGATGCCGTGTCTCTTCCATCGAGACAATAGAGAATTTAATCAGTCGAATGAGCAGCATGAAACACGGAATCCTGGCTAGTGGAAGTCTTGGTCGGCTTTTTTGTGGGAAAGTTCTGTACGAGAAACTCGTGCGGAAGTCCAAATACCGAGGACAGAAAGCATCTGGTGAATTAGTCGGGATTTCATAGATTAATTTCTACGTAGCTCTTGGTCGAGATTTGTACCGGACTCGGTTCCCAGAAAGCTCGCGCTGAAAATCCGATTATTGTTGTAAAGTACCGAGCAAAGTATGGGTAAATCAAATTGGTTGCGATTTAATTTTCCTAACCTAAAGGTTAAATGGTAAATGGGACGAGTTAACGTGTACGTTGGATTACGATATTAATTCATCTCCGATTCTACCAATTGTTTCAATCTTCAGGCCAAATAAAATTTTCTATAAACGAATAAATAATTCAATTATGAAATTATTAGTTAATTATTTTCGCCTATAATCTTCGCAAACAATCATTATCTTGTGCAAAGAAAGTAATTGTTTGCCTAACAATCCGAATCGATTATCACCTTAGCAGGTATCTCGATACTCGTGAGCGCATCTGCTTATACGCTAAAATAAAGTATAACAGAATAGATAAAGTGTAACACCTTGAATACGATGAAAAGGATCGATTCTTCGATTCCTCTGGAAACTGTATTCACGTCAGTTCGAATTGTTCGACGTCTGTTACCGAAAATACGATGGAAAAACGTTCAATAGCAATTTCGTAGAATGTCACGACGAAAACTCAATTGGCCAGGGCGTGATTAAAACGTATCTATCCGAATTGAAGAACCATTCGATCGAGCGAGTATATACATCTGGAAGAAAGGAACGGAAACGAAATAAAGGCGGGCCTCTAATCCGACCGGTTGGAAAATGAAGCGAAAGAAATAGAAGCGATGTTGTACGTGCTATGCACTTTTACTGCATCATCGAGGCGGATATTCGTTGGAACGCGGTATCAGTTGTAGCTTCTTCTGTGCGCGGAATTTTAAAGCACTGCAAATTACATTTGCTTGCCATAGTTGTTGGATACGCGCTTGGATACGCGATAGAAAAGAATTTTGTACCTTCCGTTGTCGAACTTACTCCGTGATTCTGCCAATGAAACAGTAGCTTCTCTTATTTTTGCCCGTCCGAAGTATTGTATTCACATTTCGTCGTAATTAGGACAGAAATGCTTGTTCCATAAAACTTTTAATGGGCGTAGATTGTTTAAAACTACATGTCGAATGACAGTAACTCCATAGTTACACGATTTTACTGTTCTGTTATTTTATTATTTTATCGTTTGTTATTCGTTGCTTTGCTATTGTATTATATTAATTTCTTATTCTCTATATCGCATAATAATATTAAATTCACTTCGTCGTTAACATATGGTAACTGTTTTACGCAAATACCGGCTCTGAAGTTGTCGGTGGATGTTACATTGGGTTGCCTCTTTTGATATATTGTTGCACGTCGTTCATTTTTCATCCACGGTAATCAATCTGTCTAAAAACGGATCGACATTGTGGCGACTGACAGGGGACGAACAAATTCTTACTGGTCAGCAAAATTCTACTCTGACAATTCGTGTGAAAGCCGGACACGCTGCGCTTTGAAACAGATTCGAGACGTTTCATATGTTGGCCCAAATGATTCTGCGATGTATGTATGTCGAAAACTACTCTGATAACGGTGAATAAAGCTATATTTTTTTCTCTTAAATAATAATTTTGTTGGATGAGTCGATGATACTCCTATCCTAGAAAATAGTTCGCTGTTAGATTTCATCATCGTAGATACATTACGATCGAAACTTTTGATCGAATTGACAATTTCTCAAACTTGTCGCTTTTCTAGCAAATCGATTTCTAGCAATCTCCAAAAGAATTCACAGTGCTTTTTTACACTATAATTGATCTAAGAAAGGCGTGCCATGAAGTAGCTAACAACAAGTCTTAGAATGCTGTCTCATCGTAAAGAAGAAAGGTATTGCTAGGATAAATGTCCCGTATCTTTCAATCAATAAAAGAAGAATGATAACGTACGATAATGCGAACGCGTACACAAAGCAGCTGACGATCTTGTTTCACCATAAATCTTCATTTTCTTTGTAAAAAGATTTTCAAAGGGTTCTGGATCTTCTCTCGTAAAGTGATAGTACCTAATTTTCGATCGTTCGACGAACATAAATGTACATTTTCATTTTCTCAGCGTCCGTGAACACAGGCAGAAGCTATTTCACTTGCACGGCAAGTGTTTTTGTTTCTGTTTGCAAGCTGAATTAGACGGCTACAGAGGGTGGAACACAACAACCTTGTTGCAACACGAAGTGAGATATGTATATGAGCCGACAGTTAGCATAGGAACAGCGAATATCCACTTGCCGGGTCTCTGATCTATAAACTAATCTTCCGCAATGTCACGCAGAGTTGTCTGTGTATACACGTAACAAGTACACAAATGTTTATTTGGCCTAAATATTTTGTCGCAGTTGTATCAATCCAAGACAAGAAACATTCGATCGTCGTAAGTTGGTTGTATCGAAAAATAATTTTCCACGCGTATAAAGCTGGAATATTCAATCACATTCTTCTGAAAGCGAAAGGATACTTCGCCTGCTATCGATTCTTCATTGTCTTTTATCGTCAGTGGAAGATTTAAATCTGAAATGATCTAGATCTAGATTCTTAGAATTTATATCAAAGAAAGAGATTTTAGAATCGATGACATATTTATACGTTTCCTTAATAGTCGGCGAATATTCGTGGGAATTCACATTTTTGAGAATGTGACAGAAAAAAGAGAATAATAGGATTTAGACACAGCATTGTTTCACTTAATAAATGTTATCATAGGTAGTATAGTTTGGGTACTTTATATATTTCTACATGCTGTGTACATTTTACGTGTTTGCACTTCAAAATGTATCATAAATGTATACAGTCTATAAATAGCAAATGCTACATTGATTTTGCTTAATACAAGAAGAGTCTGAAATTGACACGAGAGAAATACACTTATTGACTAGATTAATGTTTCATTTGATAGCATCTTTGCAGGTGGTTCAGCGGCGTATGTAATAGAGATAGCAAAGATTTATGAACAGGGAATTACTTTAGGGATGAATACGAAGACTTGGAGGCAAATTTATTGTTCCAAGTTTTCCAATAAACGAAAACCTCAGGAATCAATCACCAACTATATGGAATATCAGAACAGCTTGCGTACGCGTGCATATTTACGCTTTAATAATTAATAAGGTCAGGACCACCAGTTTTGATTCGCGATTTCGGGGCTTAAATTTTCCACGTTCACAAGACTATCTTACAAATGCAAGGGAACAAATGTATTCTTGGCTTTATTTCAACTTTTATGCGAAGGATTCACGAAGCAGTATTGTTTCTTTAACCGAAGTTTTGAATTCCAGAGAAAATTCTGACGGTCATAAAAAGGTAGGTGAGAATACTTTATGTTTCCTTTTTATTGTAAACGTTTCGAGCTAGGGATTGTTTGGCATCCAGAAGAAACTATCAAAAGTACTGTTTCTCCGCGAATAAATGCGAATTGGTTAGGAAATATAATATAATTGACAAATATTCGTAGATTGATACATCGTTCGATAAAAAACATTGATAATGGGACTTAACAATAACTTCGGATGAAACGTATCCAATTCTACGAGTTCCTTAATGGAATTTCCTTAATGAAATAAGCCTTTATGTAGTTTTCATTTTATTAGTTATGTTAATAAATATTGAGATATGTATAATTTTTTGTGCTAGACTAGATTAGTCGCGTAGTATGCGTGTGCACAGCGTCTCGAAAAACAGATGAATGCAACTGTTCCGTTGGTAGTCTGGTATGGAAGATGGTGAGTCAAAGAAAGTGCTGAGACGCGTGCAAATGTATATCGACGAAGATCCTGGAAATCGTTTATTAAATAAATCTAAAACTATTTTAATATGAATTCTAAGTGTAACCTTAGTGTTCCTTTACTTTTATTTCGGCAATTAAGATCCGCAATTGTCAACAGTAAAAGTATGAAATTACATAAAAATTCACAGTCTACTAACAAACCGTTATAGTAATCGATCCAAATATAAACAGTGAATTAAAAAGATTATTCTCAAGACTCAAGAATCTCATTCCGAGAAATTAAATTTCGAGAAACACCTGATCGAAGAAGGAAACCTTTTTTCGGGATTTAATCGAATCAAGAGATGCTCATACAGATTAAAAGCTCCGAACTCGGCACGCATACGCGTTTACCAGCCACAGTTAACGCGAATCGACAATAAAAAACGAGGGAACAGGTTGTCAAAAGCAGAAAAAGATCGATAGTCGGATAAAGAAGGAAGGCTGATGGAAAGTCGAAGCCGGGACGTAACGATGAACGGCAGTATTTTCTGCGTAGCTAAATTGGATTGGCAGTTTATTGGCAATATTCGTTTGCGTGGCGTTACGCCAAGCCTTCGTGTTCCCTGTGACCAACAAAAATATCCTCCCTGCCTCTCTATCCGGCTCTATCTTGTCGAATCCTTGTCCTCCCTGTCGTCTACATGCCAGATGCAAGTTTCGTCGATCCCAGCATGCGCTGGAATGTCTCGTCCGAGCAGGATAACGATTTCATTCCATACCTGCTGCCAATGCGTCCCAGTGACACTGTTCAGACTCACGAACGCAAAGCCACGAACCAGTATTTGCATTTTCTTGTAGTTGTGTCCGGCGATGTCGAGTGGCCCCGCGTCGGTCTTTGAATTTCATTCGAGGTGAGCTGAATTCGCAGCTGCTTTCTTCGACGATTCTCGAGATTCAAAAAAGAAAAAAGAAAGATCGACTTAGGTTTTTCGATTACGTCGAGTACATACAGTATATAGCATAATCCATAGTCAAGATCGTTTATTTGTTATTTATTTATTATTCACTTATTTCACATATTTTAGCGTACTGCTTTACAAAGTGTGAAAAAATCGGCAAAAGTTTCGCAATACTTTCTCTTTCACTAGAAATCACCAAAGTAAAGCCATTCTGATATAGAAGGAAAAAGTTTCTCGAAATAATCGAGTTAAACAAGAAAACGAATTACTTGGGAGAGCACGAACCAGTTTCTTCACGTAATTCATGCAAACGAGAGAGATAAAAGAGATTGGGGATGAAGTACCTGCAGTGTTCAACCGCAATGTTGATCCTGAACTTCATCGTAACTAGGAGGAGACGTTATCGAAGACGTTTATTTGTTTTCTCTTTTACAATGGATAGATCAATCAAATATCTATCGTTCGTTTAATTGTTGTAATTAATCAGCATGTTCTTAACTTAAATTTAACTTAAATTTCGAAATAGAGCTATGAAAGTTACTATACAGTATATGTACTTAGGGAAGGTTACAGACAGGACCCAGCTGTTTTGATGTTTCCAAAAGAGTCAGTCCGTTCTGAACAGTCATTTTTAGACAATACGTAGCTTATATCCCTCTGTCAAATTCAAAAGTTTAAGTCACGATGACAAATAGTACGAAAGACACAAGTTTGTACTATTTTGAAAACGTCTGAACATCAACTACAGGAATATGCAATAAAAGTTAGAGGCATCCACTTAAAAATTGTAATATCACCTTTACAGGAGATTTTACGGCACTGCAAAGTCAAATATATTAGGTTGTCCGAAAAGTTTCTTTTGTTTTAGAAGGAAATAATATACGCACAATGATTTTTGTTTTATATTAGTTTATTGAATTATGCACATAATAATAGAAATAGAAAGTGAATAGAAAGAAATAGAAATGGATCATACCTAATTCAATAAAATAATATAAAACAGAAATTGTTGCTCATCTATTATCGCCTTATGAAATGAAAGTTTTCGGACAACCTAACACGACATATCCCCGTTCGTATCACGAAAATTTTGTCTGAAACATTTTTTCGTGTCGTTGGTGTTTTTCGAAATATTTGAGCGGTTCGAGATAAATCAGACACACACTGTACAATTCATCAGAAATATTATTTCAGAGACAAAATACGTAGTTTTGGATATAACCGCGTGGAAAGATTATAATAGCATGCTGCTCTGTACCATGATATTTCTTTGCTTTTAGAGCGAATGCAAAATTCTGATCTCTCGATGGATTTTCATGCGAAAGTGTCACGAAACAATATCACCTGATCCTGTCCTCTGTCAAAGAAAATGCACCGATGAAAATCTCTCCGCGACAACGGTTTTGCACCCTCGTTTCCCGTCCGTTGTTTCCGCTTCTCTCCAACTTTCGTTTTGGATATTTGTCGTTCGTCGCGACACGAAACACAACTTGCCAGCTGTTTGTCTTACCCCTTTTCAAGCAGTTGTCAGCTGTCGTGACGGGAACCGTCGTACCGAAATTCCGTCGCCAATGGAACTGGTCGAAAGATCTTCAAGTTGTTAAGACTTTTATCGATAGTTGATAAGAAGCGAGACGCTCTTCGTATCAACACAGCGACGAACGTAGCCGTGGCTCTTATCTCTTCGCGCAAAGTTCCAACGAATTTTAGGAATATTCGCGAGGAAGCTTGATAACTGAAGATTACGTCATCAAAGGCTTTTAGCTGTAGAAATAAACTGTTCCTAAAATGCTTTAGATTATCTTGGATTGAAACGTCAAATATTGCATCCCCAACGTCGAAATTCTATCTCAGCGACGCGACGATTACGAAATATGCGCTCGTGTTCGTTCGTTTAATACCGTAAGTTCGTGAAACTCTGTTCTTGCAAAGTGCATTTCTGTTTGACGATATTTTATGCGATATTAATACGTTTTAGTTGTTATTCTCGTTTGTAACATTTGCACATTTTACTGAAACAGTATACTATAACGATATAATAGCCAATAATAGAAATATATTTGACGTATACGTTTAAAACATGAAGAAGATCAACAAAAGATTCTAATAATTCGATCTGTTATCTGAAACGAAGTATCGAGTATGCATATCGCAGCTTTGCGTGAGAAACGACACAACTCGAAAAAAATATATTTTCCAGAAGAAGCGAAAAGCTGTTTTTCGATCGTAATCGAATGAAATTTACGAGCAGGAAGAATAATACTCGTAAAACAGGCTCAAGCGTTCTTTTCCTTTCGGCTTTAGTTCTTAACCTTGGAACAGTTGCCTTTCTAGTCAGGACACAGCTAATAATAAGAGCATTTGTAGGATATAGCATAGTGCCACATAAATCAAGAAGAGCGACATAATCTTCCTCTATCGGCCAAATTATGAATATGAATGAATAAGATTTCCATAATTGGTCGAGGAGTATCTCTGCAACGTTTTTATAATGATAATTCGAGAATCGCATTTTTTCTGTTCTGCCACTCTCCGCAAAAGTGTGCAGTGATACGCAATTGTACAGCTTAAAAACGCGAGTTAGTAACAGAATGCTTGGATTTTTATAAAATTTTACGTACGTGCCGTAAGAACTGGTGGCATCGTCATCTTCGCTCCAATAATTCCTGTGTTTCCTTCAAAATTTCACGTCGCTGCATTCAGCAACAGGTTAATAAATTTACTATCTCGGGGCGTTTTTCAGAAAATACGATGGCTGTCATGAATTTATATTTGTAAAAGGGCTCTCCTCTTGATGGATGTGCTATGCACTCTTTATTACGGTACCTTTCAAAAAGAATGAAGAAAGATTATTCAAATAAGATTTTGTATTAGAAAAATCGTAAGATTGCGAGTTGTGCGACAAAAGACACAGGCGTCGTAATTTGTCGATGAAATAGATCGCTAAATCTTATTAAATTATTTAGAAAATGTTTTCCACGATGTTAATATCTATATGAGAATAAATAACGCGTTTGTAGACGATACAGTGATTTGCGAAAGTATTTCGACACTCTGTTACAAAGATCGAAATTCATATTTCAAATGTCACCAACAATCAGTTACAACTTCAAAAATGAAGCCGTCGATACCATCTTCGAACGCAACTTGTAGCACTTCCTCCTACAGGATAACCAGTTACGAACATATTGTCGCGGAGGGACGAAACTGCTCCACGAATTTCTGTTTCCGAGCAATTCCACTTGCGATTTGCCTATGTCCACTGCCGTTAACTCGAATCTCTGCCCAACATCATAGCAGCGAAACGCTATTACGCGATGCTTCGAGTGATCGAAGCAAGCGAATTTACCGGAATATTCCAGGCAACAGAACCTTCTTGTTCTTCCTGACGCCGCTATTTGCAACAAGAAATCACTACGTACGTTCGATCGTGAATCTGTCTCAATTCCCCGAAGATCGAACACCGAAGATTATTTATGAAAATGTAACTTCGTCTCTGATTACGATTCTCCTCGACGACACTCTCTTCTTACAGTATGAAAATTTACAACATGGGATTTTCGATAAATAAAACGAAGGGAATGTAGATAGTTGGATGGTTGAGAGAATTCTGTCCAAGTGTGACATTTTTTGCCTTGGAATTTCACGGCTGTAGAATTGTTCGGATTTCTGAGGAGATTGGGGAATCGATTTATACGAACGTCGCATCGCATCGTCGAAACGCCTTTGAATCGTTTTTTGTTCTAATCCACAGGATCAATCAGATAGAGACTCATTCATCGAGTTTTTCTTGTCTCTGTCTTCCTCTCTCTTCCTTCTCTTATGTACAGACTGGATTTCTTTTCTTTTTACGACGCGGAGAAAATGTTTCCTTCTGCGGGATCGTGTGTTCTTCAAATATCGGTGTCCACAGTTTCTTTCGGTGTACAGGGATTTTCTGCCTATCTTTCTTTCTTTGTCCCTTTATTCTACTTCCAGAAATAGTACTTTAAGAGGAAAGTCACTTTATCTCCTTCTCTCGGTCTCGTTTCTCTTG
This sequence comes from Bombus fervidus, assembly GCF_041682495.2. Taxonomy (NCBI): domain Eukaryota; kingdom Metazoa; phylum Arthropoda; class Insecta; order Hymenoptera; family Apidae; genus Bombus; species Bombus fervidus. The sequence goes on along the minus strand of NC_091528.1, from coordinate 1,835,868 downwards.
TTTTGTTTACCAAACCAATTTTTGATTTACCGATTATCCAATTTGTTCTACCTACGTTGCACAAAGTGGTTCTTTAGAAAAGAAACAAAAAGTGAAATTTAAGAATAAATTAAATATATGAATTATATTAAAAATTATATTCTGTTGTATTTGTACCAACATTTTCTACAAAAAAGATTATATTGCAGAAAATATTCACCATTTGATCATAGTATTCTTTCTTCTAAACATGAATTTTTTAATATTTGCTGCTCCGATATTTGATAAATTTAGAAAAAATTGATTTACAGATTCCATAAAATATCATCCACTTTCTAATGTTAATAGCTGAATTATTCATCTTAATATATAATGAGCGTATTAAAGAATGAGGTTTCACAACATGTTTTCGAGTAAAGTGCTATACCATTATTGAATTTCGTGAAACATCTTCTTAGGAAGAGGAAGCAAACGTTACTGCAACAAAAGATCAAATCTCTCAGTGAAAAGAATGAAATAAGAAAATGTCGGTGACTTTTTTCTCTTTTAATCTGTTCTCTTCATCCTGTTCCTTTCATTGTTCTCGATTTATGTGGTTCTTCAAGCTTGTGCACAAAACATATACCTTCCAAAAAAGTTCACGAAAGTCATCTTACGATTCGCAATGAGATATTTGATAAAAAGGATTAAGAAAAATTGCGTAATAAGGAAATATTTCTTCCGAAATACTTCAGTTAGCTGCGTTCACACAGAATCACAAAAGTATCTTTCCCTGGGGGGCAGCGGTAGAATGAAATATATTACGACCATAACATTTAATTTCTACAAAGTATCATATCTTATTTGCGCACTACTTTCCCATAATATTATCCAGGTCATTTGCATTATTAAAAATTGTTCAGTCCGTGAAATTAATCTTCTTTTAACTATTCTAGGAAATTCATTAAGTAAAACGCTGATGACCACCAATGACCATCAGCGTGTTATATAAGATCTGTAAAAAAATATCAACTCCTTGCGGAATTTCGTAAAATGGACTCTATGCATTGGAGTGATTTTTCCCTCTTCAAATATAAATTTCACCCATCTCATTCCCTAAAACACACTCCGCGAATCGTAAATCAGTGCCATCGTCCACGAACTCGCTCATCCCTGCGACGCAAAAAACGCAATAAAAGCGGGCGAGGCGACAAACGAGTTCACAGGATGAAAATAGTTCGAACTATGAGAAAATTTCGCCGATGACACGGTCTGAAAAGGCCGGCGTTCCTCGCGAGATTTCGGCCGGTCGTTTCTTATCCGGGAAATTTCTACGCTCGCGTGGCCAATTTTGACTTGAAGGCTGTTTCCCAGCGGACTTGAGTATCGTCGCGCATACCGAAGAAGTTTACTTTGATGCATCCCCCTGAGTGTAGCAGGCTGCATGCAATCTGCAAATGCGTTGGATAAGTCGCGTTTCAGCGATTCCTCCGTACTCCGTTCGTATCAACCATGTTTATCGAGCTGACAACCTTTCCACGATCATGGTCAACTATTCTAATTTATCACGACGAATTTCTGGTCACTTTGCGTCCTTTTTTAATTATTTATTTATTATTTATTATTTAGTGAGTATGGTTACTTAGTATTTCATATTATGACGAGACTAACTCACTTTTCATCGCATTATCAAAAATATTAATAAGAGTAGTTCGGCAACTCGAAAATTTCAATAAATTCGAAACTTTGCACAAACATAGTTCGTGCGACGCTAATGACGGAACAATTCTATTTTCCAGCTAAAAAACAGTCATAGGAGTGAAGACATCCTGGCTTTTATCATTCTAAATATTTTAGGAACTATATAGGAAAAGGGAAGAAGCTACATTTAAGTTGCAATTGTTATATTAATTGTTAAATTACATTAATTAAATTTTACGTTAGAAGGTTTTCTTTTATATTGTACATTGTGGGCGTGAAAAATTGAAAGAATTGTTTCTTCGAACTTTACTCCACCATAATATTTTCGATAGTTCTATTTGTTGTTGCCACATGTATAGATGGCTTACGAAGAGCTCTTTACAAATATAGTATATACGAGTTGAAACAACAAAATTTTTGCTAGCACAAATATTCGTGTTTTAAACACTTTTTCGAAGAGTATCATCGTCGTAACACTTCCATAAGGTAAATACAAAAGGGTAATATATCTGTGAGCCACTTCATGTAACGTTTGTGTGATTTTAATCACAGGAATTTTAATGTATAAATAAAAATTGTATGAAAAGATAATAAAAAATAAACATGGGGTAATAAAAGGATAATAACAGGATGATAAAAAATAAACTTTGGGGGATATTTTCTCCCCTATGACCGTTTTTCAGCTGGAAAAAATTATTCCTTTATTAACATAACATGAACTATACCTGTACAAAGCTCCAATCTTTTCTTAATTTTCCAGTTGCCTAGCTTGCCTTGTAAGTCGCTTATAAAAATAATTTCCGTATTGCTTTCGCACAGAAACTTCAATTCTGACAAAGTATAAACCATTGAAAAATGTATCTATATATATAAAAAACAATTTCTTATTCCCTTACTACTAAGCGAAAATTATATTTTTTAGAGACTTGATCTACCAGATATCTGCCTATTCCGTCAATGAAAATTTCATTTAAATATTTGTACGAATAAATTTTTATGTTATGAGTTGACACATAATACGTTAGCGAACATTCAATACTTGACTTTCCACGGTTGTATTCAAAAACGTGTTTTACTCGATCGCGTGTGAGTTTTACTAGCCAGGATAGGACGGACGGGGAAAATTTCCATATTGGTAACATAGCTCTAACCTGTAACCGACTTTCGTGATCGATTCGAACGAGGATTTTTGCACCTCGGTCGGTCCTTCCCTTCGTCGTTCGTGTTTCCCTGTGGTCGAATTTTTGGCAGTCTCCGCGATACGGGACGTTTAAAAAATCGTATACCGTGATACCTGTTTACGTTTTTCAGGGTTTATATCTGCGCCTCACTTCCGGCCCGTGATTTATGACTCATAAACGTATCCCATCGTGCCGAGCGATTTCCACAAATATACGGCAGATCGAAACGTTATTGCAAACCAGCCTGGGTTATACGTTCCACGCAATCAGCGGATTAAATCGTTACCCGTGCCACGGAGAATTCCGGATGTATTTTTTATTCACCGGAGACGTAACTTGGAAAATACAACGACGACCATTGCCCTGGAAACACACGCGTCGATATCCGAGGATGCTTAAATTACGTACACGATACCTGACAACCGTTTCACCCCACTTAGACGTAATTAAAAATCTCGTCGAGTGTAATTAGTTCGTTCTTAAATGGAACAAGTGAGACACGTATTTTGTACAAAGAGATTTCAGATGGTCGACTTCCTTGTAAAGATATTTGTACAGCTGTAGAAATATTTTACGAATGTAGTGTACGCGACGTAATAAACGTTTTCAAATTTCATCAGCACTGTCATGAGCACCGAATATGAATTTTTCTCTTCTTACAAATGACTTTCTGTTTCACGAATGTACAACTCATAAAATTTGTATTTTTCAGCAAATAATTATCAACTCTTGGTATAAGTTTGAAGGTCTAGTTAAGTTCATAAAATAATCAACTTAGAAAAATGTCGAGAAAATATTGTAAACAAGGCAAGACGCTAATAATAATTTGTAAATTTAAGAATTCTCTGTAACTGTGATTACTTTCGATCCATATCCACGTAGGATTGACATTTATTTTTGAACCATAAATCCTCTCGTTCGGGAACATATTAAGCCGGCCAATTCTTTGCAATTCTACAGCCATTCAATGCGATGTAGCACTTATCTTAAAAGCTCGAAAGCTTTCGACGTCTCTGTAGCGGTCGGATTCCATCTAGGAATGAAAAAGATTACGCGTGAAAATGCGACTGAATAGCGCGAAAAAAAGGCTTTGCAGGATATCTATACGCGAAACGGTCGGCATATAATTCTTGTTCAGAAAAATGGAAAGGGGCGGATTTGAAAATAAAATGTGACTCTCTTCAGAGAACTGCGATCGGGTTTCAATTCTCGTCAAAAAAAGAAAAAATTCGATTAATGTTGTAGAAACTTTTCTCTCTCTTTCCGTTTGTATCACAAAATGGTAGGACGTGCTTCGCGTTTCCAATAAAATGTTCGTACTACCATAGTTTCATTCAACTTGCGACACTATGTCGTTGATTTCCCGATCATCCTGTCTTTTACATATTGAGCGCGATTTTACAGAAACAAAGGAACAAACGTCTTTGAGATACGGCTCGAGGCGCTTGTATTTAAAGCAATGGACAAACTGACCTATTACTCGTAATTACAGCATTGAAAGAGCTGCAAATCCAGCGAAGGCTCCTTCACAGAGAGTTTCTTATCGAATCATTTTTCTCTGCCACAAAGAGCTTGCTCTCTGAGAAGCTTCATCTCAGGAACATGTTCATTTTATTTTCTCTAGACAATAGCGTAATCGGATTATTTCTTAATTCCTGTAACCTAATTTCTGTATGGTAAGCTTCGAGCGTAACAAGGGTCTATATTATATATCGTTTTCAAGCACTGTATTACTCCGATTATGCATCGCTAATGGATAAGGGAACTTGAAACATTTGACAGTGTAAAATCTAATTAGTTCTCTATATACATATGCATATGAAGTTTTAAGTGAAATAACTACGCTCTTGTTAGGTATAATTCATTGAACCGAATAACGTGAAAATAACAAGTAACATATACAACCTATTTAGCTATATTAACAAATAGACACGTACAAGATAAATTTCACGGACTAAAAAACTGTCAATAAAGCAAATGACTCAGACGACATTGCCAGAAAAAAGTGCGCAGATACAATATAATATTTTGCAAACATTAAATGTTGTGGCGTAGCATGTATTTATCGGCTCGCACGGCGAAACATATAAAAATTCTCGTGTCAGTTAACACGTTCGGAACTATAACGAAAGTACTACGCAACGCTCCCGGAGCCATCAGAAGACATCAGCAAAAGTCATTTCGACTCCGTATGAAACTCGAAATTCCGTTATTTTAACACTAACGATCGTTCATCCAAGCTAGTCTGTCCATTGTTCACGTGCGAGATATTCGCATTCTGCGACGTCTAAATACCTGCCGTCATTCGAACTGCTGTCTAAGTAATCCGCAGAAGTTGGTCAGACCTAGCACCTCGGACGAGGACAAAACCAGCTCACGATTTGACAATCGGCGAAGTTATTGTGCGCGAACCGTCTTCTTGTCTGCATCGGTTCGAAACTTCTGGCCGTGTAAATTACACGGAGAACGTAGGCAGCCCCCGTGAACACGACAAGTCTGCTCTGTCCTCCCGGTCTTACCACGGTTTTCGTGGCCGATTGATTGTCAACGGATGCGACGTTGTCCCTCGAGAACACTGTAAACGATCGAATTGTTGTACAAACGTTGGAACACGAAGGATCTGGTTTGGGGATTGTGGAGATAACGCGCTGTAACGTCCATCATTTGCTGTAACACTGACATCGCTTAGACGTCACGATTTTAAGAGAAATGCGTTTAAGGATCTACTGAATCGTCGTAATTTCCTGACGACATATTAAAACGTCAAATTTTGTACAGAAATGATATAATATTCTCACTTAGTCCGATAAATTCGCATTTATTGTTGGAACTGTCTTTGTTCAAGATCATGACACTCTTCGTATTAAGTTGTCCCAAAAGTGTTTTCCGCTATCTGCACGCAGCTGCTTTATCTGGCAATGTTTATACAAACATGAAACCTAATCTGTCAAATGTAAATAGAACAACGTAATAGAACAACGTAATAGAACAACATGTGTCATACATAATTCAATAAAATAATATAAAACAGGAAATGTATATCTATTATTTCCTTATAAAACGAGAGAAACTTTTGAGGGCAACCTAATACAAATTTCATTCAAACTCATTCACTCGTTAGTTCAAATTCAACACTATCGAGATTTATTTAATATTACGAAATTGTTCTGGGAAAGTTTCGACAAGAGTCGTGCGTATTATTATGAGATAGTACTACTTAGCGCCGTGCGCTATTCGAAGACACGTTTTCCTTGAGGCTGCGCTATATCCAAGGTAAACTCGACAGCTAAGTGTTAATATCGTTGATTCCAACTTAATGAGTCACTACGAAATGTAGCCGTGAGGCAAGCATGTAGAAGCGGCAATTTCCAAAGCGCATTAGCGAAACACCACGGGCTTCTTCTCGTCGCGTCTTTGAAATTAGTAGAAACTCATTCGCCCTTTTGAGGCCTGGTGGCCTGAATTTGCGCGAGCCATTCGCGTCACTCCGAGTGGGAAAACGCGGTACGCGTCCGAGAATTTAATATCAGACTTTATATCGTCGCGTGTAAAATTTACTCGCACGAGCGTGCGCCCGCTCGTGCGTGCCAACGGCAACCGCTTGAATTCGAATGTATCCAAGACGCGACGTCGAATATTTTTCTGTTAGACGTTGCGTTCCTTGAAATAAAAATTTTTCAAGTTCACAGAATACGAAGGTGCGACGAAGGTGTCTTTATTTATATTCAAATACATTGGTATTTAAATATAAAGATTTTTCGGAAAGTACGTAGTGAAAGATAATATTAGGTGTGGAAATTAACTCAGTGCTCTGTTATGTATAAATTATATATGTATTTATATTGTATATTTTATATTTTATATATTGTATATATCCTACGTGTGTAATATTTGATAAATGTTAAGAAATCTTTTTGTTTTTAAATCGCAAAATGGTTAGCAAATGTTTACGTTTACACTGAAGAAAAATGTTTATTTACGCCAGATTTGGAATTGGTTCGATATAAACACAATGAGTCAGTTTCTACATCTAATATATTTTCATAGAATTATCATCATGGAATATAAATACAGGAAGAAAGGTGGAGGAAAATTTTATGGAAATATTGACAATCAGTTGGCGATAAGTCAGGAGGGTTGGGGAGCTGACAAGATCGATTTTCGTCAATTTCGAATGAACGTCGATTGGAGTATTTCGGCGGGCTCGTAAATGATTAAGCGCTCGTCGATAGCGTTGTAAACAATGTCGAAAATTGCACGCACAATTTGACAGGTCGTTCGACAGCTCGAGAAAGAAGCTTCCAGGAAATATATGGAGCAATCGTTTTGTTTTAACCCGAGATTCGAGCAGCTCTTGTCTAAGGAAATTTATTACATCGATAAATAACTAGCTGTAAAAAGGCAATGGAGGGTATGAAAGGCCAATTCGCTATGATAAACGCATCTTGTATTGAATTTTATTAGCAGCACATCATATAGAATTATCATTATCTATTAGCATACTTTCAAAAAAATTTTACGCTATTATAAATGAAGACTATAGGGGAGGAACACGATAAGTCACGTTTTCCATTCTTTACAGGACAAGAGTTTTAAAATTCAATACACCGTCTATTAATCTTACGTTACCAAAATTGTCCTTTTGTTTAATTTTTGAGTCACACGTATATTTTTTCACCTTCTTTATAATTTAGGAAATATGGGTTGTCATAGTATTAAAATATGTTCTTCCGAATTTCAGTTATTTTACGTTAAAATATTCCCTTATAGAGTCATAGAGTAATATTAAAATTAAAAATCATCAAAAATTTACGCACGATATCTCTGTCTTCGAGCGCAGTGCCGTTCTCCAAATGCAAACAGCTTGTACGAATATGTATAGGAAAACAACGAACAAAAGATAAAAGAGAAAGACTTCTTTAAGAGCGTGTCAGATATTTGAAACGTTCCATTAGAGGGTAAAGTACATATTTAAAAAGTTTCATAACTGAAAGTTTCATCGTGACTGTCATAGTTGCCAACGTTTTACGAGTACTTTTAAAGTTCTTTCGTTTCGCGTGAAATAAAGATTAGACGCAATTTGAGTAATTTATACTTCCCTGAGCGCACGCCAGAGAACAGCAAGGTATAATTACATAAAACATTTCTATCAAGCCAAGCGAAATGCGGTTGTTCAATCTCTCCTTTGATACAGCCTCAGTGTGTGGACATTGCTTTACTAATGCCTAACAGGCATTGCCAATAATCATCCTGGTAAACGTATTAATCGATGCCATGCTGCGTCTAACTGCGGCATCCGCGCCACTTCGATGACTATCGATGACGATGAGACTGATATGGAATCAATAACGTCCCTGATGGCCAATCCATAAAATAGAACTTCGTATCGAATAGCGTTGAACACGTGAATTCTAAGCTTCCTCCAACTTCTCCGTCTCTGTCTCTCCCTCTATCTCTCTAGTATAGTGTTTAGAGCCAGACAGCTGTAACTAATAAGTACTAGTCGATATTGTCCCGAGAGGTTCAAATTAGTCAAATTAATCCAACTTCCTAATAGGACACGATGACTCACAGTCGATACTGCTAGTGATAGCTGTATATGTATAAGCTGGTAATTGTACGTATCGTTTGATGATTGTGCGATGAATTTCTTGAGGGAATCTTCGAATTACGGAAATTATTCTTATCATTTTTTTTATTGGATTTGTTGGATTAAAAAATTCCATGATAATGACACTGTTGGATGAAGTTGCACGAAAGAGAAATAAAGTTGCGTCAACTGATTAAAATTTCCAGTATTAGCGATAATTCGGATTTATCAGTTGGCTAGCTATAAAATCACCAGTTAAAAAGAGCGGTAAAGCAACGAATAAAAAACAAGGAAACTATTATAATGTGAATGGTGGTTTTGGGAGGAAAAAAGGGTTCGCGATAAGAAAGAAATAAAGGGGTAAAGTTTGTAGATGCGCGGGTCGTGTTTTAATTTCTACCGGTGGATAAAGCGATTCAGAATCAAAGCGATTTGAATGCTAATGTTTGCGTAAAAAGTGTATTAGTGTCCCCGGTGAATGCATGCGTTGAATTTTTATTCGACTTCGGAACGAGCATTATATCGACTGAATTATACGAGATTGTTTCTCCAACAAACTTAAACGGAATTAATATAAACATATTGAATTATTTTGAAATAACAACATTGAGATAGTAACTTTACATGTTGTAATAATTGTATTTACGTCGGACATAATGTGAAATATCAATGAAATTAATTCCTCGAATAATTAACAATTCATTGTGTAACAAAAACACGATTCATTTTCCCTATCTCGCGCTGTACTTGGAGTTACACACTCGCTCGAAAATGTCAACGTCGAACGCTTCAAAATTTTATTTTTAAATTTAACATAGAAATTAAGTACAAAATTTTAATCGATCAATCAAATATTACGTTTTATACAAAAAAAAAAAAAAAAAAAAAAAGAAGAAGAAGCAAAAGATCCCCTAATATGTAGGTGCTTCTTAACGATGGTGTTAATTCTCACCTAGCGTAATTGCCGTGCAAAGATTCTTGCTTGTGGGAACGTCTGAAATGCTCGTAATTGCAAGCTCGTAACGGTATCGCGAGAGAGTGCAGTCGCGAAATTAATTATAAAACGATGCACCAACCAGACTCGTGGTTAGACAGAGTTTCCTGTGTAGGAAAATTCTATGATGAGTAACGTACCATGGGCAACAATTTATTTTATTAATTGCCTCATGCAAGTTCGTCAGCGTGAGAAATAAATCTCGTTAGAATATCTTGGGAGATGTTGTGACTTTTAATAAAAGTACAATTATGTTACCTCGCCCTTATATATATATTAGATTAATATATTATTAAGGGGAAATAACGTTGATTTCTAACGACTTCAATTGGCTTACCGTTCACCATTGATCTAAATTACCAACTTTACTTGATTTCTGAAGAGTTGCTTAGGTGGAGAGAGATACAAATAATATAAATAAATATTCAGCTACTTCACCATAGATCTAAATGACCAACTTTAATCGATTTCTAAAGAATTGTTTAGGTGGAGAAAGATACAATTAATATAAATAAATATCCAGCTAGTCCAGTCATAAGATTAATATAATCTCAATTGTAACACGTTCGTAATTTTCTTTAAGTTATTTCCACTTCTCTGGAAGGAAAGTTTCTACTATTTAAGTTTCCAAATCTTGTCTGCTTAGTTAAGGCAGAAGTGTAGAAAAGGGTCGAGGGTCGGACGTGAAACGTAAACGTAAGCGGATCTGTCTGCTGTCAAAACAGAAACCCATTGAAAAGAGTTGTTTGAACGAGTGTGCACTGAGTAATGCATCGTGGTGTGAATAATTGAAGTGGAGTGTCGGCAAACCTACATCGTCTCGAAAATTGAATTTATATTCTTTTCTCTGAAATGTTATTTCCCTTACGTTGTGACGAAACACTTTCTGTTTGCCGAGAGATATGTCGGTAAATATTCTAATTTTAACTCCTGAAAAATCTGGATACGGGGAAGAAAGATGTTATTTTGTTAACAATTACAGTATACAACATACATAATTGATATAATTTAACTTTTTTGAATGTAATAATTTTCAAATATAAGTAACTTAAAAGAATGTCCTTCATCACGTTCATTAACGTTTAAATTTTTACGCTATGCAATTAACGTTTACCGTTAAATTATTTCCTCGAGAAATTGAAGAAAAGCGCAGCTTACAGTGTATTTTCTTCGTTTTGTTTCATAATCTTGAATTTATTGTACTTGTTTAAAAGGAAACATTTCATGTGTAAGTATTCAGAGAATTTGTTGTTTGTTACTTTGACGCAGAACACGAAGTTAATTCAGCAGTAACGAGGGTCTTTTAAATAATGGAGATTGAAGCAGAAAAAAATACATTAAGACAGATATAATCAAATTAGGGAATAGATAAAACATCATTACAAACAAATACAAACAAATAGCAAAAATTGAAAAAAAATATATTTTTTTTTTTTCGTTATTGAAAAGGAAGAATCACTTGAAAGAATTTATTTTCCCCAAGTTGTATATTCTTTTGCAGATCTCAAAGTTCGAAGCTACGAATTTTATATAAATATCTTCTATATGTTGACGTATGTTAAAGTATGTTAAAGTATGTTACGATACTTTCGCAGAGTAACAGTCTGCTTACCTAACTGACCAAACTCGCATAAATCCCGGATTATGTTCAAATTCAAAATGTATCGATATAATTCATCATTGGTCAAGGCTGCAGCTGCAGACCCTCAAGTGATACTCAGAGCTATCACCGGCTTACATGCTGCGCTTCTTGTTTGTCTTGCAGGTGTCCTGGATGCGTAAAAGGGACATGCATATCCTGAGCGCCGGCATCCTGATGTACACCTCGGACCTGAGGTTTCAAGTGATCCATCCGGAGAAGTCTGAAAACTGGACGCTGCAAATCAAGTCGCCTCAGGAACGAGACTCCGGGGTTTACGAGTGCCAGGTCAGCACCGAGCCAAAGATGTCGTTGAACTACAGCCTCAACGTGGTCGGTGAGTGAATTCTGAATAATTCAGGTGGTCACACAAGTCGCTTAGCTCGCGTCGTTTTTCATTTCCCAGCGAAATCCGGCCGATTCAACCGGGCCATCCTCCATTTTCCATCGTAGTAGAACCCGTACTCGGTTGTGTCGCGGATTACCATAGCCTGAATTTTTAAACCGATCAATTTGTGGATCGTTACCGACGTTTATTGTTTGCGACAATATTCGACAGCAGGCTTTTCAGGTTGTGTACTTTTGCCCCGTGGCGGAAGTGTTGTCACGGAGCTTTGAAGATTCAACGTTACAATCGTTCACGTTTCTTCTCTTTACTGGTCAGATTTTTATTTAAATATTTGAACAGTTATTTGGTTGGCAAGTTATGATGTAAACAATTGTTAAGTATCGGAACAATCGGACTTTTAATTCTGACTAAATTGTCATTTATATGCACTATGTTACAGCTTTAAAATTTAATCCCTTCGAAAGTTAATCATTGCAAATTGATTGCGGACATTTATGCAAATTCATATTTTCGAAACGCGATGGTAGAAACAAGTATGGAATGAATATATGATATATTTTAATTGTTCGTTTAAAATCTGATCGACAGTGTATTAAAATTTACTACATGTGATTAATGTTTCAACTAAGTTTCACTCATTTTCGTTTAAATATCGCTTGTTATATTAAATACGTTTATCAGATGAGAAGAATCTTTTTTTATCCAAATGAATATTTTTCTTTCTACAAAGCTTAAAGTAAGCTAAATTCTCAAACCTCACGATAGCACTGCTAGTCTACAGAAACTACTTCAAACGACCGAACTTCCTTGTGGGGAAACTCACCTAGCTAAGTATATACTTGGCATTCGTTTAAATATTAAACTGGGCGGAGATATCTAATTCAGCGGAATCAGATAACAAGTTTTTCGCCGTTTAGTTCTCGCTTACACAACCCTCTGCACGAAACATTAGGGATGGAATGACAACGATAACTCGGAGTTCTCGTTTCGTCTTCCTGTTTCCGATGTCTCGCGGCTGCAAAATAAAATGCGAAGCAAGAAATAAGTTATCCCCGCTATCGGAAGCCAGAGTTAAGGCTAGCTATAAACAAGCTAACTTGGTTCCGTGTATTCCGGAAGGCTTTCATATTGGCATAACTGCCTCACCGGCAACTTAATCTTTTGCAGTTCAATAACTTTGTAACTTGCAGCCTTGATTCTCGTAAACTTTCGAACCGGGCCGCCCAACGTCGGTTTTCTGCGAAATTAAAAGCGCTCTGCGCAGATACATTTCATTACACCACACAAAGTACGCTAAACTAACCGTATTCAAAATCTCTTCGTACGATTCTTGTCCATGGTTCAAATTCTTAAATCCTTGTATCTCTCTCGGTTCGCTAGCTCCAACAATAAAAATTAATTTCATTTCTCACTGATTTTATGACCTCGCTATATCATACTCCGTACTACCTACACAATCTCGCGTCCTATCACATGATCCCTTGCAAAGAACGTCGGAATGCAGCCAGAAAGAAACCTATACAACATTCTGCCGCACGGATGGCACAGTAAAAACATCTCAAGCACGATCCCCGACTTACGCGGCAAGCAAAAAGCCACGATAGTCGCGACGATCCATGAAGAATCGTCCCACATAAAAAAAACAATAAAAAAAAAACAAAAATAAAAAAAATAAAAATAGAAATGAAAAAGGAGAGGAAAGGGCGATTTTCCAAGCTCTCGTGTCAGGTCAGTCCTATCGCGATTCACATGCGGTGGCAGTGGAGAAAGGAGCGGAGCGAATTTATCTAGCTTGCCTGAACAACAGGGCGAATGCAGACTCACAGAGACAAGCGTTGACGTTCAAATCTTGGCGAGATAACGGCGAAACAGAGGACTGAGAAATCGCGAAAGAACGGGACGACGAAGGGAAAGGGGCCGAGAAGACGCGTTCAGGGGTCGTATTTCGATGGGAACGAACTCGAATGGGGTGGTGGCTGCTCGATAAGCTGCTTGATGGAAACGCCTTAGCCAAATGATTGCCTTTGGCCGTGTAGAATCGCGGACTCATGCGTACCCGCACGCCTAATACAGGTACAATTCGTGCTCGTTCTTCTGGTGTAGCCGGGCGAAAAAGTTGGCGCGAAATAAATCGCTTTTCTTCTGGCTGCTTCGTCGAAGTCGTAAAGCATGGACTCGATGGCGAAATCAATTTTACAAATCCGTCGCGCAAAAACGCACGTCTCGAAACTTTACGCGTGCACCCCGTAGGCGAGAGATTTGTTGGCCTCGGGGCTGGGTTGCGAGTTCGTTGCCCCTCGATAGAGCGTGTTTTAGTTGGGTTAACAGCCGACGTTTGTCGCGGCGATAAGTTATAAGGGATTTGCCGGGACCTTTAGCTGAATCTGAAAAATTCGTCGGATTTCTCGTTTGGTTTTATCATTGTTGTCTTTTAATTTGATAACGTTTAATTTTAAATTTAAATTTATCGATTCTAACGAACTGATGGAAGAAACGCTCATTTTATTATCTAACAAAATGACATAATTTGAAAATTGTTTAAATATAGGTTGTAATATTAATATTACATATATGTTGTAGAATAAAAAGAGATTTTGTACGTATTGAATGATATTCTGTGGTGCACTTTGTATAAAAATGTATATCTATATTTCTTATATCTTGTTCGATTTATGTATTATCATACCAGTGATAATTACATTATTATACTGTTGTTAATCAGCGACTTTATAGAAATTATATCTTTTGATTTTTATTTGCTGTGTGATTAATTGAACGAAAAGAAAGGGAATCAACTATAAAGATTTAACATAGACACTTAAAACATTGTTGAGTTTAATAATTTGTTGCTGAAAATTTAGTCGAAGTATGTTTAATTGAATCTGATAATTTAAGAAAATAATAGAATGATAACAAGTAAATCCATGATTTACCAAGCTTGTTTGAAATGTAGTACGAGAAACGACAGTTTCATAATATTTCATTGGAGATGTCAGAAAAAAAGATATTTTATTGCAGTTGTGAAACATTGCACGCTTGGAATCGAGTTATATTACGATATAAAATTGTAATTAATTCTTTTGCAAAAGGACAACTATTAAATATATATTAAAATGTAAATGCCACTGAATTATACTGCAACACAATTTAGAAATCACGTTGTGTTGCTTTCTTTGCATTTACAAATTTACAATTTAATGCAATCACAATTACCAAATCATGACCATTAAAAATGCGAAATGGTTGCATTAAAAAATAATATATTAGAATTTTATTATATATACCTTTGAAACCATCGAACTTTACTTTAAGGTAACCCACAATCTATCCTTATGGGGAAATTTCATACTGCATGACCTATTTTCTCCCAAGCCACTCAAGCACTTTTAATCAAATTTTCACTGAGTACTCTATTAATAGTGCTAAATAAATTAAATACTCGCTTTCTTCAGAAATCTTATAGAAAAAAGATTAAACAATAAATAAAGAATTGTTCAGAAACTAATGAACAATAATCGTCATTTTTTCTAGTGTAGGTATTATTCCATATATTCAACAATTTGTTAAAACTTGGAAATTAAATTTGTTAGAAAGTATTTATACTAAATTCTATGTAGCAATTCTATGTAACTATGAAAATGTTATAGGCATTTTATGCCATCTGTACATGTGCTTCATGTGAGGCACTGTGCTTCAAAGTATAGAAAATCTATTTTTAAATGGTTGTGTAAAAAAGTTATAGAAAAAGCATAGAAATAATATTTTTTATAGCATATTTAATATCGCACTAAATTATCAAATATCACTTGCGAAGTAAAAGAACAAATTTTGCTAACAATTTTTCAAAACGAATAACCAACGATCTTAGAAATTATAAACTGTAGCACTTTTCGCAGCGTCCGTTTTCTTCCGCTCCGCCATTTGAAACCAGGATTCTCCACAATTAATTTACATTTTCGTAACCTCCTGGAGAGGTCTTTAAAAACGATAACAGCCGCCAATCGCTTAATCTTCGGTGAAATATTCCTCTTCGTTGACGTTGCACCGATGTTGATCTAAACAAGTGCAATAAAACACTAATCTCTGACACGATTTTGAACGATTTGTTTAGGCCCCCTTGTACTGAGGAATTAAACCCTTAACCACGCGAGTATCATTTTTTGTACCAACATAAACAATCACGTTTCCTTGTATTTCTAAGATTACTTTCTGTCATTCACTTGACACTTTGAATTTTAAATTTTATTGTATTAAGAACTAAAAACAAAATTGTGCACCTTTCAACGGTTAGGTCGCGAAAAATTGCATGTTATGAGGTTAATCAACTGCGGCAAAATAAATTCAGTTGCTTTACTCACGTAATTCGATGATATATTCGTATCGGTTTCTTGTATCGGTGGAATCTTAAAGGGACACTGCCGGCCTAGAACCAACGTTCTAGGTCGAATCGATATGAGCAGTGGCCGGATATCGGACAGCTAATAGTAGCGGGCCGGAATTTCTGTAATTAATAGCGTTAGCATAATAAGACGATACAAATTTTTCATTGTTCGCAAATTTGGAATGGTATTGAAGAAGATCGAGATGATTTTTCGAAGGAATGAAGTAGGCGTCGAAAGAAAAAAGAATCGAGTTAGCAACAAGATAGACGATAGCGACGATCGATAGGAAAATGAATTTACGTGTTTCTAACATATAAAAAGTAACTACACCAAATAATTTTCTGTGACATAATATTCTGTGACGACCACAAATAGAAATTATTATTATTACAAGTCACATTTTTCGGCTTCCTTGGAAATGCAATAATTATAAATACACTATTTTTCTTATCACATCCTTAATAACTGGTTTATTAACTTTTCAATTTTTAACGTTTCTTCTTAACTGTCCCCAATACTGAGGCAAGTATTTGTTTGAACGTTTCCTTGTTTGACAAAAATTCACAATGAAAATGCTACTGAGTTTTCGGGCAATCCAATAAAAGTCCCAGAGAAATCCAATAGAGATTCGTACAAATCCCAAGATATAGCAAATATTTTCGTCCACATCCTCGACCAAAGATTCTTCAGATTTTCATATATGAAAAGTAGACAAAATAGGGAATTCCCCATTATTTAGTACTATCAAATACATTAAATATCAATACACAAGATGTTCTAATAAACTTTCCCCGGAAGGGCGTCCCATCAATGAGGATTCAACGAGTCAAGATTATTCTCTATCCTACTGATCCCGTGCTAACCTCGAAAATCTCACTCTATTCAGAGTTTAACGAAACCTTCCCCAAAAATCCACCAATCTACCCTTGCATCTACACGATCCACTGACCGCGAAATAGCTCATCCATCTAACCAAGCATCAGGAAAAACGCACGATGCCTTTCTAGATGAATCGATGTTCTTCAATTTGCCTGTTACTTTTCGTCTTCTGCCTGAAATTACCTACCTGTTAACTGGCAATATTATACTCGTATACGTTGTAAACGACCATTGTATTTACAGCAGTAAATATCCTCATTTTCTAACGAAGTGGTATTTCTATCAAGTTTTAAGTTACAATACGATCGAAAAGTCTAATTGTAGTTAGATCTTTCCGAAATTCAAGTTACATAACCGAAACGTTGTTGTTTGTATGCTCGTCGCTGTAAGTCTTCGCAGTATTTGAATAAAAGCATCGAGTAGTGACGTCGATTGATGTATCGACAGTTAGGGTTGGTTCGAACGTTCCACCCTCCTGGAAAAAACCACAGGGCAGGTAACAGTGAACAGAAAAAAATGGTAGGCATCTGAATTGTCCGTTGGACGATAAAATCTATGTCTCACGAGCATACGCTCAATTCGGAAAGCGTAAAATCTAAAATCGTTAATTAATCTTTGGCTTCAGATTTCCCCACTTTCTTCAAACATTTACTTTTCCTAATCACGTTATTCTTCTAGCAGATATGCGTGTGTACGTGCATAAATTGCGAACAGGTGTAACATTGTGACACAATTACAAAAATGTCGTTCGTTCGCATCGATCCTTAAACATATAATTTTACCTGGTGTCGCAGCGGCTTTAACAGCTTAATGGCTAAAATATACGTTCTCAGCACGATCCGTAGACCGTTCTACAACCCCTTTCTCGTCGCTAGCAAGCATCATGGTTGCAGTGGCGCGTGCATAATGTCCAAAGGATGCTCTCAGCAGCGAGTTCTGCACTGGATCGCAGCGAACCTTGTTTTGGTTTTGCCCAGCCGCGCTGACAACGTTATTGTTTGCCAAATCCGCGCCAGTTAATTAGCATTTTCATCGGGTTGTCAGGCCACGCTGCCGATGACGCGGCACCGTTCGAGACACGCTGGTTTAATGGTTTCCGGTCAGTGTACGGTGATATCGGTTCCGATCGTAACCCAGTACAAGATATTTTAGCGACGCGGCAAGGGTGGAAAAGCGCAAATTACCTACTTTTAGTACAACAGTGAGTACAGGGATACGAACTATATAGGATGACGCAGCCAAAAAGAATCATTTAATATTAAATATTTGCCTTGTTTTCTGTTGTATGCAAAAGAAGCTTCTCGCTAAAATAAAAGGTACATTTTAAACGATATTTTTTTAAATAGTTTGCTATATTTATTTTTCGACTCTTTTAATTTCGGTAACTTTGTCCTGAAAAGGCAAATATTTAGCTGATCCTAATCAGCTGGGCCAACGTGTATAGGGCAAAAGGGTAGGTGATGCTTGGATATGTTAATTAAGACAGAGGAAATTAGGAAATATCTGGTTAAATGATTGCGTGGATATCAAAGTAGGAAAGAAATTTCTGTTTTCTTTACGTAATATAATTATTGTATAACGTTAATCCACGTGTGAATCTCGTGTGGAGATATTTTGCACATGTCAAGATCAATTTCATTTTTTTTTTTTTTTTTTTTTTAGTAGGATCACGCTATGATTTTAAATTTTACGATTAATGATTATTTAATTGGTATATTAAGAAAAGCTATTAAAATAGTTGCATTTGGAAATGATTAATTCGAATGATAGCATAGAGGAAGGGAAATGTTAAATTTTCTCTTTCATTTTTAAGTTTCGCTGAGCTTGCGCTTTATTGCGTTTCATATAGTCCATGGAAATGGAAAACAAAAATATATATGTAATTGCTACTTTCAAAAACGAATTAAGAGTCATTTCTGTTATTTAAAAAATATTGCAACTTCAAACGACAGATATGATTTATCATGTTTACAAAAATGTTGTTTTACACATTTTATCCTATTAATTGCCATTTACAAATATATATGTACTCAATTTATTTAGAAAACTGCACCACTTCCACAGAATTCAGCCATGTTAAAATATTAATACGAATAATTGCTGCATGAACTTGATCGAAAATGTTTGATAAAACGAAACGAAATGAAGTTCGTTGAGAAAAACTGGAGAAATTTATGGCCGAAAATTATGCTTTCTTATTCGACCGTGCTTTATTCGGAAAATAGTAAGTCACAAGTGAAACATATTTTTTCATACGACCGAGTAATTTTCAAGCGCTCGCCGACATTCTGTTCCATGATAAAAAACGAATAATGCAATTTTATCTGTTTCCTCTTGCTTCTTCTTCTTTTTTTTTTTTTTTTTTTGTTATTTTCGAAACCTAGAAATTGAAATCAAATGACTTCTGGATATTTTTTCCTTTCCAAACGCTGCAAATTTTTTTCATTTTTATGGACATTGGATAACAATTCTTGGTCTTACGTTATTATATCAATAATGTTTTAGTATTTTTGATTTCAAACAAAAATTGCCCAACCTTGCTTCGATGCTTCTCCACACGAACACCTTACTTAGCCAACTATCTTTAATATTATACTATTTTTCACATCTATTAACAATTTTAAAATTCCATGCACGCATTAATCGATCGTGGGTGAACTAGTAATGAGGTGGTAGTTGGCGTGGTATAGAATTTCGTTCGTATATATACCAGTAATTTATTTACGAGACGGCGCGTCGAATAAGCAGGCATTACAGCATGATTCCGCTATAAATGAATATTGGTTAGCCGAGCATAACATCGCGATCAATTATGCAATCTGACGAGCCGGTACCGACACGAAATTACCCCGTTGCTCGATTCGAGGCGAATTAACAATGTTTTCCATCGCCGAAAATCGTTCAACTTTCCACGATCGTCACAGCTCTATTTCTCGAAATGATTCCTCTTACTGTGGTCTACGTGACATAGCAGCCGGAATACCAATAATTAATCATTTTTCACCTATCGGTCAGATACTTTGTGACATAATGTCGTTGTGCTACATTTCGATCGGATATCATTGCATACAGGATGAACCATGTAAATGGTATTGTTTAAACATGAGCTCTGTCCGGAAACAATTTCACCAGTGGATACATCTTTCTACCTAAATATACTGTTGTAAAAAACAGTAATTCGCAAAAAAAAGATCAATATATTTAAATTTACATCCTGACAATTTTTTGGAAAAATAAACATACGAGAACATCGATAATGTTAAGACAATCGTGAGTTCGATACCAGTCGAGGTAAGAACACGGTAATCTTGCGATTTCGTCATATTTTTGTTACTCGCTATATCCATTAGCGGATTATGGAATACAGTATCTGCTTAAGAACTTTATTTCTAACGTTTGAAAAAGCAGGAATTTTTGTAATAAGAAACAGATAATTCTGGGAAAGACTTTTACGCGATAAAAAGATTGCACGAAGATACAGAAAAAGGATTGTAATACCAAGAAACTTAGTGCAAGAACATTGGCAAAAGATGCTGTAGCAGTAAAGAAAGTGGTAGTAGTAGTACAGGCACGCCAAAGACGGGATTGTAGCAATTGAAAAAGTAGCGTGGGTACACTAGGGAAAGGATTCTAGCAATAAGAAAAGACACAATGAGACCCAAAGAGATTCTAGTAAGAAAAAGGTAAAAAGAGGTACAGGGACGCCAAGAAAAATTACAGGGCGCAAGGAAAGGAAAACTTACGACAAGTGAAAATATGGCAAAGAAAAACCAATGTGATCCTTAAACGAAACAGATTTCCAAACGCGTTGAACTAACCTAAGTTTCTATGTTAAATAGAATTTATTAAAGATATGCAGTAGCTCGGAAAAGTACTCGAGCGCCCTTCGAAAAAGAATAACTTTTTCAAAACTGGACCAAACGACTCGAGATTTTTCGAGAGGTTAGAAGGATTGGTTGACTAGATAAAGTTTTCAATATGTATATAGCTGACGTAATTCTTGAAAATGCACTGTTTCAATTTTCATTACACGTCCAGATAAAAGAGTTGTAAAAGGTGTCGTTTACTATTTTTTTCGCAATTGCAATCAATTACATTTTTCTCGAAACTTTTTCACACGTTTTCTATTCGACTAATCCATTCTGACCTCCCAAAAAAAAACTCGTGGTTTGGTCCAATTTTAAAAAAGTTATTCCCTTTCGAAGAGCATTTGAATATTTTCATTGCTCGCTGTAAAAATGACAGCTTTATTTGAAATGGGATTAAATAAATATAGAATATTATATTATATTATATAAATATAGAATAAATATTAAATAAATGTAAATTATTTATATACTTGCGGACGCAACTAATTCTACAATGAAAAGTCTTATCTTCGCTCGATACGCTTTGTTTAAACAAACATGACACTTTTTCGAAATATACGACAAATTTTGTGGATAGCTGTATGCAATATTTAATTTCTAGGTTGAGAAATTTCATTCTACCAAATTATAGATCTGAAGTCCATGATTTCGGCCCTGGCTCGCTTCCAGGCTGAATCTTGAAGGACTGGCTACGATCGAACTCGAAGACGAGGATGAAGACAAAGAGGAAGCAGATCCGTTGAAGGGATGTCCTCTCTGCGCTGGATAATTTCCTAGCTCTTCAAACTTACTCTGAAATAATTCAGGGGAAAATGGAGAGTATCACTAACCGTCTCTAATAACAAGGAATATTTTACCGGCTCAGCCTTCTTACCACATTCTCGATGTTTTCATCTACTCACACAGAGGAGAACGAAAGATTGCGAAACGTAATTTTCTTTGATTAAATTGCATGTCACGTCGGTCGATTCTCTCATAGTGTAATTTCGCTCGCAGAAAGTATCGTTGATTTTTGGTTCTTTAACTCGAAGTTGATCGGATCCATATGATCTTCTTGGGCTTATAGAAGTTACACGTGTAATCTTTATTCGTATTTATTTGTGCAATTTTTGAAAAATTGACAGTCTCCTTTTGCGTTATAGTTACGCGTATTATTTCAATTAATTGATCAAAAGTAATATACTTTTCGTAATTTTTCTTTTCTTCTGACAAAGTGGATAATTGTTTAATCTGAAAATGAAATATTTTCCCTTTACGTGCACGCGGGCGTAGATCGTAAAGTGTGTGCACTTAACGAAATCTGATAGCCGAGTATAAATAAAAGCGCAGTTGAGAAACGTGTGTAAGTAGATCCCTTTTTATTTTAATGGGTTTCTGGAATGTGAGACTCTTACGGAGATTGAATTAAACTTCACTTTTTCCTGTGTTATGTTTAATTTAAAATTATTGTGCAGTGGTAACACTAGCCATAATGCCGACTGTCCACCGTCTTATTTATGATCGCGTCGTGCCTCTAGCGTTTCAGCCTTTTCCTGCCTGCACGTTCTAACGAAAATAATTTATACCGACGCTAATTAAAATTCCAAATAAAGTGGTTATCAATGAAACAAAATTTGACTAATAAATACGAAGAAACAAAGTAAGCTGTAATTTTGTTTCTTTTTTACTGTATTCAACAACACTAAATGCGATGAACAATTTAGAAATTTAAACAGATAATATATTTTTCTATTCAAGTTCTACGTTGTATGTTGTATTTACGAAAATACAAATTTGCATAAATATTGGCAGTCTACTTATGAATGATAAACAGTGTGGATCTTAACGAAATCGTAAAAGTTGTGCAACAGCGTCGAAGCAATGGCAAGTGATTATTAGGCGCTTGACATTGTTCATGCAATTAAGTCTCATTGTCGCGATTGGTCACACTTGGTTACAATATGGGACCGAATGACACGCGTTAACGCACTGACGGCTTAATTGGTTTCACCCTGCACCCCTTTCTGATCTGCCACCCACGCCACACAACGGTCGCGTTAGCATTGTTGCAACGCAGCACAGGAGGCTACAAATCAATTGCGAAATTCGCGGTAATCACGCGAGAATAATGGTGTTCGTTCTTCGAGATCGATGTGGCAACGATTTAACCGGAAACCAACGGGTCCACCGCGAGAAATCCCGTCCCATTTCAACTCGAACCTTCGTTCAACTTCGTGTTCTATTATCTATAGTGATTTTACACGAAACATTTCGAACAATTTTAAATCAATACAACAAATATAAGTGATTTTTTTTGGTTGATAAATTTACTCAAAATTTATCTTGATTAAATAAAGAATAATTTTAATAAAGGGACATATGTATATAAAAATATCTTTCTTCGTTATATATTAAAATTATTTTACACTCATAATTTGCGATAGTTTAACACATTTAACATACTCAAACTTCAACATATCGAAGCTCCAAGTTAACATAACAAGTTTGTGCTTGTTTCTTACGAACACGTTTCCGCCATGTAATCAACGATCAGCGAGAATGCCCCCTTATTATCGCACGAAAACGCGACAATTCACGATTTCAAGAACTCTATCCACCTATCGATTCTCGATACCGAGCATCCACAAAATGCGACAATAACCAATGATTCGCGGAGCGTGACGCGTGTGCGCGAAACCGCCATTAAACGTACGAAAATCGGGACTGAAATCGTATTTGACGTTAACGATAAAGCTCGATAACAGGCGGCGCGTGCTATTAAACAATTTTATTCGCGGTTCGACCTGGTAACGCGGCGTTTCATGGTGCAACGTCACCTAAATCTCCACATGGTGAAACATCGCGATGCACCCTGACAGAATAAACATCTACGCGGACGCGCATGTAAATTTATTACGGGTTGGCTTAACCCTTATTTGTCACTCATCCGTGTACCTGGTAATCGTGTTTCGCGATCATAAATTTTAATTTCTCCGCCGGCGAAAACGGAGCAACGAGATGCAGCTTGGTTCCTTTGCCGGTGAATAGCCGCATAGATCAGAGCTGTTCGCCAGCCCGCCGACGACAATAGCGGACATCCGGTTCCTCTGCGGCGATCCCGAAACGCCTTAAGTTCCGCTCGAACGATTATTTGTCTTTCGTGTGGCTTTCGCTCTATCGCTTCCCTTGCTCTGATGCTTTGATTAATTCTTGATAGCTCGTGCACCACAAAGCCTGTTAATACTTTGACTGCCACGCCGAAATCACATGTTTCGCTCAGGACACCACGGGATTATTTTTATTATTCAAAGCATACAATGGCAAAATAATAATAAATTGATGATGTAAGACAACATTCTTCCCCAATGGATCGTTTATCTTATTGGTGGTCACGGGTGATCACCGTGGTTCCTTGGTAACAGTTGATAGCGACATATTATAAGAAGGCTTCGTTAATTTCAACAAACCATTCGCATTCGTTATTTCGTCGTAAGCAAAACATCCAGAATATATTCAAACGTGTAGAAGATATTAGTAAACGGTATTTGCTCATTCTATATATAATAGTAAGGTATGTTCACACTTCTAACTTTAATTATATGATTATAAAGCAGCATTTACGATTATTTCCTAAGGTGTGTTTATAATAATATTCTTAGATTACCCCTCAAAGATATGGATGCAAGCACAATGCACTGTTAGATGCAAGATTTCTTCTCATTTTTTCTTTTTTTTTTTTATTGGTGTACTAATAAAATGTTTAATTGTTCAATGGGGCACTTTTTATTTCAAAGTATCTTCTATTTGTCGGTTGTATTCAAAATGCCCTAATTGTCAATTTTCATTTAATTTTTACAATTGTAAGAAGGTCAAGAGCTCCGGTCACCAATGACCACCGTGGCGTCACAGGAGAAACCATGGTCGGTCATATATGACCAACGTGGCAGTCAAAGTGTTAAAACATGATGGTGAATGACGATAATATTCGATGATGATGAGTGTACGTGCGTACGTGGATTAATATAAACATGTACTTAGTTCCATTAAAAAAAATCTTGAAATATCCTTGATCTCTTCGTGTACAAAATATTCAATTTGGTTATCTGATTACTGTACATGTACAGTTATAAACGAAAGGTTATGAATCCCAGAATAATTTAAATTTTCTTAACAACATCTTTTTGTATCGTCAATATTTCCGATAATATTCAGCTGTCGTGGTTTACGTGCCTCACCTTCTGTAGTATATTATTTCAACTAGAGTTCTATCAAAGTCTGTCACGTCACCTAAAATTGTAGTTTCACGTCACATTTCCAACTGACTCAATCTACCAAAACTAATAAATAGCAGGAAACCAGCTTCATGCCATATAATATATGTAACTAGCGTACAGATCATTGTGGATGATGGGAACTCCAACGTAAGTTTAAATATGCCACACTATAATAATTTAATAATAATAATTTAATAATTTAATAGCTTGATATAACAATAAAAATATCAATAGCTTTTTATTGTGAATGTATATTTTAAATACCTGTAATAGCTACGGTATACGTAACTTGCGAACAATTCACGATAAAATTCTTTCACTATAATACTTTAAAGATTCTTTAAAAACTCTCCAAGGAGCTGATCCTGTACACGAATTTTCTACAGCATACTCCTTGAACTCTTACATTTTTTTCCCTCTTTTGCCTTATTTCTCTATCTCTTTTACTCAATTTAGTCAATCTCTGTAAACATTCGACCACGTGCAGCTAGAATCTTAAACGATCACGTACTTTTTCTTTCTTATCTTTACCCTCGAAATTGTCTCGTTGTCTATAAACATTCACGCGAAACTTTCCAGCGAATTATGAGCTATCAACAAGATATTATCAAACAAACCCAATTTTGTCTGGGTTTTTACGTTTTGCAACAACAGCAACGTAATAGCGCCTAAGATGTGTGTTTATGAATTGTGCATAAATATTTTTAGTGCGTAAATTACGCATGTGTTTTAAGGTATTTGATCCTGAGATGAAATATTTCCAGCAACTTTTAGCTGCTTTTATCATTTCTGAAATATATAGAGAATATCTGGATAATAAGAAATAACAAAGCTTGACATGTAAATTAAAATTACATAAGATCATTGAAGTAAGATATCATCTTTGTAGGAAGAGTTATTGAAAAAAAAACTTTTGTAGCTCATTCGTACCGTATAATTGCTTAATATTTCCACGTTTTTTGTTTTTTTTTTTTTTCGCCTTTAACATCAGAGAGAACTGATTCCATTCGAGAAACATCCTGTTCTCATAGATGAATCTTTAGAAGAATATGATTTAATAAATTAATGAGGCAAATTGAATTTAATTCCCTTTTTTTAGTTTCACGTTCGTTTATTCGCATGCAAGAATTGTACAAAATTCCTGAGACGAGTAGGATACCATTTAGGAGTGAAATAAAGGAAAAGAAAAAAGCTTCCGTCGAAGGCAGTCGATTCGCAAGGAAGTTATTTGTGCTCGTGTCGATGGAAAACTGATCTCCGCGACGTAGAATGGAGTCTTTCCCCGAATAACCAACGGATTTGCTCGCGGAAGCGTCACGTGAACGCGACCGAACCGAATAAATTTTCACTTTAGGAAATTTATGAAGAGAAATCGACGATTCTACCAATCCCAAATCAACTGATGCCTTCAGCATTGACGCTTCACGAGAGAAATTATACCTCGGTAGCTGCAGGATTTTTCAAATAGAGTAAAGTATCCCCGATATTTTGCCACGATATTGCCAATACGACGTGAATAATGCTCCGTAATATTTTTACGTATGTTTCTAGCTGCATAGAGTCTCTTGGTAAATTGCATAAATCACAATTCTGAAGTAGCAACTATTGCGTTTCTCCAATGAATTTTAACGTAATGAATTTGGTAAAATTGTATAAATACCTTTATCTATCAGCGAGCAATCTCATTGATACATCATAATAATTGAATTATTTTCCAGCTATTTCCGTTATCGAATTTCATGTAATTTATGGCTTCTTGAATAGTATCGTACACGTTCAATAATTATAATTACAAACGAATGAAACTAAAATTCAGTTATAATTCTGGTGACGAAGTTGAACGATAGGAAACATCTGTGTAGTGATCAGAGTAATAAGAGAAATTTGAGAATGCCTAATATCCCGAATCCATCGGTAAGCGAGCGAAAAATGATCTTGGAGGTGACGTACTACCTGCATAAACTACTTCCACCGGTTCAGAGCCATTTAAGGCTCGCTATTATCACGTGAAGCAGGGCGATCGATATGGAATATTATAGATTCACTTGGTCTGCCGAGAGTCTTTAGCAAATAAACCGATCATTTGATTGCAAATAAAATTGTTCGATTCGAGTAGTAATCTCACGTGTTCATCAGGCAGAAAAACAAAGAAATGTTCCTTTTTCCGTTTGATGAAGTGGCCTTCCACTTTTTTCAGTTTTCCGATAATTGGAAGAATTCCTCGACCGAGCCACTTGCATTATTAACTGCTGCTATCGCATATTTTTGTCACGTCTCGGCGTCGTTACCGAAGCTAATGTTCCTGCGAAGAAATAGTCCAGTAATTCGAACGCGATCCCGTTTCACAGAAATTATTTGTTTATCGTTCACGGTGATTATAATATATAGACGAATGTTGAAATTTAATTCGGTCTAATCAGCTTCCGGAACAGAGTTTATTCGTATAGACATTATTGCATAAATGTTTCTACGTTCTGTTGTTGCTTCCAGACATTGCGACTAGCTGATTCGTTTCGTGATTTTTGTCGACTATTTGTCGATTATTCAGATCAAATTTTATGGATTTCTTCGTGGCGATGTCAATTAAAGTTTCATCTCTAAACGTAAAAATGATAAGATCATTATTCTTATTATAATATAAATTCATCTTTCGAACACTCGGTCGAACCTTTTTCTGTCTTTATCTTTTATTCAATTTCATCGTCAAATTTGTTTCGTAAAAATTTAACCAAGGATCATCATTCAGGATGATCAGACAAACTGTGACTTTTCGTTCCACTTTTGGAGTTCGGCTGTCAGTAGCAAACACGTATAAAATGGCAGTTGTACACAAGGTTTCTGGCGGGGATCGATATTTTCAGCAGGGTGGGCAAGATTCGAAGATTAAAATCAACGCGGATGCCGCGCCGAGCGGAATTTCGAGCATGACGTTTGCATTAGTCTGATCGGGTAGCCCGACGAAAATATAGAATTCTCTTTTTTGGCTTGTGGAAACCTTTTGGTTTATCTGGAATTTCGTCAACGTACTTATAATTTCGAATGAAATACGACCAACCGGCGTTGATCGATTATTTAAAATCACGGCTAGCCACCACATCTCGTGATTGTATTTCGCGACTAGCCTACCACTTACAACATAGTGTTTAGTGCTACTGAAATACAGAAATGAAATAAATATTCTGAAGATTGTACCTTATGGTACAATCGAAACGACATTATACCTTTATTTGATACAATTGCAAAATTATATTATTTCGGGAACTACATAAATCCACTGAAAGCTCGTAGAAAATTCCATTATTTTTGCTTACCATTTTGTATTTTATTAAACTCGTCTAGACTCCTATAGAATGTAAAAAAGTTTTAGCAATCAATTTATGAATATTCGTGGCCCGCTCATTCCGTGAAAACCATTAAAAATGTCTATTCAAGCCATCGTGTTACGTATAAAAAGCACTCAAACTTTTCTCCTCTTCTATTTTTCTAAAAAAAAATACTACTACGTATGAAAAAAATACTGCAAACGCCTATACGCGCGTCATTTCCAATAGAATTATTTCAAAATGTAAAGCTTCAGTTGCGTTGTTTGAAAACTTCTCGTATGATTTTCGCGACTAATCGATATACCGTTTGTGTGTTTAGAGGTACGCATTCATTTTCAACAGGATTAAATCGTTTATGACGTCCTGTAAAATGTTATTTTCGAGGTGGTAGTAAAATAGTCGGGGCAAGAGCACTGTAACTTATTTTATGCATAAAGGTGTAGCATAGACTATACTACCAAGTAAATGCCAATAAAGATTCATTCGCAGAGAAAGTTGTCGAAGTGAGTTTTTAGGGTGGAATTTTAATGGAATTAACAAAACGAAGAATTACATATAACAAACACGTTTTAAGTCATTTTAAGTTATTTTTGCTTCGCTCTATCTCTATTTACTAACTTACGCAGCGAACTGTAAATTGGAGTACAAATTTTGTTCAAAGTATCGAATAAGAAATTACTAGCCGAGTAAGATGTAAGTATATATTATTTGTACAATGCGAAAATCATCTTCGAAATATTTTATTCAAGCAATGCTCAAGCTTGGCAGAATATTAAATTCTAACAAATTTAATATGTCATTAATTTAATATTCTTCGTATATAGTTCAAAATTGTGTGTCGTCATCATAATAAGAATAAAGCACATTAATTTTCTCTATTGATCGTAAACCGCATGCCACTTTAGTATTCATAAGACTTTACAACCTAAGAAAACAGGATTATGTAAGCTGAGATGAGTCGCAAAAAAGTTATTAACAAACGTTGTAAAAGCGAAATGGCGGTTGATGCTCGTAAAACCGATCTCTTTGAGAATAATACATTTTGCATCTGGTATAAGTTACAATTGTATGCCCGTTATATTGAAAAGTGTAAAATTTCGACACACTGTAAGATATTTGTTTGGAAAAACGTAAAACGTTTTAATAGTTAAATGAACAATGAACCAGGAAAATAGATTAAGTGCGTTGAAGAGAATTTTTGAAATTTTTGGCTGATCGATTTTAAATTTATAGTTGGCAAAAGATAATTAACGTGAGATTGGTATAATATTTTTCTTGGAATACCAATAATTTCATTTTATTTTTTCAAAAACTTGTCTCGTAACTTGCGGGATCAAATTTATCGCTTCTGTTGACATACGTAAATTAAATTCGAGGTTGCGTTTCGTAGGAAAATTCATAAATAGTTTTACAGGAAATAAATTCAGTCAATAATACTTCCCTTTTGCTCCGTAAAATTTATTTGCGGTCTCTGGCAGAGTCAATCAAAGCTATATAACAAGCATCGAAAAATAATGTAGAATTTTTATTGATGAACATCAAAATTTAGTTCTTCATTGACGTTAAAGCTAAATAAACTGAAGTTAGATCAATAGCCCAAAAATTAAATTGGATTCCTTTTACCGCGATATTTTTTGTGACAGAGTTTGGAATTTATTTCCTCATATAATATTACCGCTACTCAAATTACACTGATTACAACACACGTTTTGTAATAAATAATCAAACTAAATTTTCCTTGCTGTAATATCACCAAATATTCAGAAGGGAAGTTATATTATCGATAATCGATATTATCATATTATTCTCATATTATTGGATTATTAGTAACTCACAATTAGAAGCGAAGTAGTAATTTGAACAATGCCTGATGGAATAACCGAGCGAGTAATTGCATATAAATAGAAGGAGCAATAATTATAGGAGGTAGTTTCATCGTAACAAAAGATGCGGTTTCCCATCCACCAGCCATTAGTTTTAGCATATGAAAAGGCATAATAATGGACAATAATCTGCATACAAAAAGAGACGGTAGGTCGGCTTAGATACGCTGTTGGAAGTGTTGAACCACGTCTCCAACTTAGAATACGTGTAATCGCATACTTG
The DNA here is from genome assembly GCF_041682495.2 of Bombus fervidus. NCBI lineage: Eukaryota > Metazoa > Arthropoda > Insecta > Hymenoptera > Apidae > Bombus > Bombus fervidus. The sequence goes on along the minus strand of NC_091528.1, from coordinate 1,805,644 downwards.
AACGCGTAAATTAACGTGGCCGATCTTCGACTCTTAGTCGTGGTTACGTTAATCCATGCAATCTATTCGCGACACGCCGAAACACCATATTGATTTACGGATTTGCGGCCACGTGACAAGCGATATTTACAAGACAAATAAATTCAGTTTCGTGAGCCGAGGTTTACCGACCCTTTTGAGACTTAGACACACTTCAAATTGGTATTTATGCTTTAACAGATGAGCAGAGACAGTACATAATACATAGAAGGATCAAATAATTAGATCAATTCAAATAATAAATAGGTTTATTCGGAAATAGCGTTGTTCGCTGTTGGATAAATTCCAGGATTTTATTTGTGAAATAAATTGCTTTCAAATAATATATTTACCAAATATTTAATTATCCAAATTGTTGATAACTCAAACGTCTAGCAATTGAAACATTCATTATTTATTTATTATTCACTATTTAGAAGTTTAATAATCGAACGATGCATAATGCTGTTTAAAAGTGCACACACTGCTGCATACAGAGATTATGATATACTAATTAACGTAATTCCTTAGCACCTTCCATTCCCACTTACCTGTTGAAATATTTAGAATCCTTGAATACGCACGCGTTAATGTTTCAACGTATCCTTCTTGCTTGAATTCTACAGCGGAAACAGCAGCCAAAGTTTGATCAGAAAAGTTTCAGGTATCCCATATAATTAGTTATGTAAAACACGATTACCACGTCCTCGTGAATCTAATTTTGCAAATGTGATAGTGTGTGTATGTACAGTGTTAACGAGCAACGGTTTACGAGTTTTGACTTAACGGTAAAAATGAATCAATCGAGACATTTCAGCTAGTTCTCAGTTAAAATTATCGTGTTAAAATTATCCACAGGGAAATATGAAGGGTTAATCACCGCAGATAGACATGTTCCATTATTATGTCCCATATTATTAAATGCTCGCAAATATTTTTTATTCTATTTCATCGGAATTTCTACGTTAAAGTACGTCTACAGAATATTAATTTTACAGTGACTAACTTGACGTGTTTTAGGTAATCGTGCTTTATTTCAATTTCGTGATTGTTGCTGCAATAACAATTATTAAATTTGAAAGTTAATGACGATGAGAATTTTTCTGGTTTAACTCAAACGGATTGCATTTCTAAACGAAGCTTTTATTTCTTTGTAATACACAGATATAACTTAATTTCTTCTTACTTAGTCTTTCAGTTTCCCTGCATTTTTATAATTAAAACGCGCAAAAACTCGTAAATTAACATTTTCAAAAAAAAAAAAAAAAAGACGCTTTATACACGTGCTGAACAGATCTTACAGTTTGTTCATGATTTTATTTTTATTTTAACAATATGCGGAGTTGGACGATCGCTAATCAGATCGAAATCAGCGCAAATTAGGCACTCGATCTCTGATCATGAAAGTTGTGGTCTAGGTCCAGGACCTGTTTAATTTACGCGCGATCTTCTGTTTGTTTCGACGAAAATTGGAAACTACGTCACGTCTCTGCGGTATACTGAGCCTTTATTAACCTACCCGATGCATTCTTACGCAGTCTGCATAATTAAATCACGACGACAATAATAACAGTAATTCTAATTGGTTCTGTTTGATTTACCACTGGTATCCTGCCTTCTGTGTATTCAATAGAACGAGTAATTTATTTGTATCTCTGATAAATACATGACCGGTCTTTCATCTATTTCGATTATACTAGTGTTCGTGGTTGAAAATTAACAATTTTGTATAACTGACTCTAATTTCAGATGTTTTATTTCTTTTATTTCTTCCAATATTCAACCAGGAATAACGCTTTATTCAATTGTATAGATTTTTCTTAAAGAAAAGAAAAATTGACTATCAAAAACGCTACGAATTTTTCGAACAATTCAATACAGCTCATACCAATAACAACGATAATGCTAATAATAACTAACAATAATGATAACAATTCCTCTTCCCATTTATTCGATCGAACGTATCGTAATCTGTATCTGATCTTTGGTTTATTTCGTTCGTTCATCCTCTGGCGAATCATTGGTCCGTTTTTGTGGGCAAATTTGGAAAAAGCTAGTCGTTACCGGATACAATGGAATTTTTGCTTCGCGTAATAAACGAATGGTTCGGTCTTTAAATTGTCGCATCGCTGAAACCGTTACGGGTTAATATCTTTGAACCAATAAAAAAAGATAAATTTGCAACTTTACCCGTTTTATTCGTGCGGAAATGGTACACCACTAATGATACACCGGAATGGAGTAATAAAGATTTAGATCTGAGCCTTCTTGTGCGATAACTCACCAATTAATGATGTTAGTGAATTGACAAGTTTTACGGGTTGTATGTCGCTGACTATACGATTTTACGACGAATAGAATGATTTGTGAATCGTAGAATTTATTTGCAAAATTTTGCAGTGATACTTTTCAGGAAAATACTCTTCGTTTAAAAACAGATAGGACCATTTTGTAGCCTGTAATATAAATATTTAGGAAATATGTTATTATAGAAATTTTTTATTTATCCTACATAATAAGTTTATTGACCGATAGATCTATTTTCAATGGATTACACAGGAAAAGATGGTTACTTAACGTAAACTAAATACAGTACTGTGCTATGACTAAATAGTTAATTCACAACTCACTAATAGTTTGCAACTCATAACAACTCGGCAACTCAACTCTCGACTCCTCACAGCTCGACTTCTTACCACTCAACTCTCAACTCACGACTACTCGACTCCTCACACCTCGACTCTCAACTCACGACTACTCGACTCCTCACACCTTGACTCTCAACTCACGACTACTCAACTCGACTCCTTCCCACTCGACTCCCCGGTATAACTGCCAGGCCCTTTTTGACTTAACGGCACTTAGGGCTTCCCGCAATATTGTTTATGATTCACCAAATATTTCTTAGGCCATTTGTCCACGATACTACATTACTTTTAGAAAATTGTTGTTCTTGAAATTGGAAACTACATAGCCTGAAATATTTAATCTTTGTTTTAATAAACTACTGAAGAATTATCTTCTGTTCTTTCTTCTAGATGAGTTGTTCTATACCAAATTCTGCTCCTCGCTATATTAAAGAATCGTACGACGACTAAAGATTAAAGAACTCCCTATTTATCAGACTTTATTTTATTAATTATTTCCTAAGCATACACGCATCGGGAAGCTACAGTGCCAAAAAATATTACTTCGTTAACCTTAATTCGACTTCTTTCTCGCCTCTTGTATTTTCCAATATCCCTGAACGCATTATCTCGCTATCTTCACGGACTAGAAATACCACAGCTTTATTAAATACGGGAATACACCCTACGCGGCATCCATCAACGAGAAAAAGGAAAAAACTACGGGAAAAGTAACAAAAAGCGTGCATAAAAGCCAGTGTACGAACGGAAGATAGCAATTATGGCAAATTAACGGTAATTGTGATCCTGTTTACTTTTCTAATGAATAAACGCGTGAATGTTTTACAACTTGATTATTTAAATATTTAATTTTCTAGCATTAAATATCCCTCCTATATCTCTCCGTGCTAATATATGTTAGTAACGTGCTAATTTTTGTCCATCAAACCAACCGATTTTCCATTTCGATTAAGATGAATTATTTTCGAATAACTATGTCTTCTCATAGTAACTTTGGTAGTTTCATTTTAAAGATGTTCTCATCTTTAATTAATTAAATTCTATGTCACTTACAGGTATATTAATAAATCAATATTTTGTTTGTTGATCGATTAACGTTAACTTCTAAATTTTCTGACGCATTTATAAAACGAATCCTTAAGAATATTTGTATATTTCATGTTACTTTCGTAACAGCATGTCTCAACTTTTGTCGGTCAAACCGGTCAATATTTATTAACTGAATTGTTTATCTGCCATGTAATGATGCGATAATATTTTCTTTGTAATTCTAATGGCACATCTTATCATCTTCGTACGATAAGGTGCAAAACATAAGACACAAAATGAAAGAAACCAGGTATTTTTATAAAGGTGTTTTTATAGAAACGTGATTATTTATTAATAGAAAAATGTGCTAAAATTGATCGATTAAAAATAACTGTGCCCGTGTCTCGCACGCCCTTAAAAGGTTAAAATAACATTTGTTAGGCTGTGGATCGTTGATAGGTTGACATTGAGTCAGAAATATCTCGTTAAATGGAAGGTACTATGTATAATGAATATGTGCTTGTTAGAACATAATAAACGGTTGACCCGCTTACGTCTAGCAGGTATCTCGTGGATTCCAATATTGAACGAACGGATCGGAATTCTTTCGTTGAAATCGCCCCGCCAACGTGTGAAACCGTTTACAAATAAAAAGTAACATCGTGAAAAATTACCGTGGCCAGTGAAGTCGCGGAAACGTTTTGAAAACCCGACTGGTTCTTGCTCTAAGAAAATATTGTTCAATCGACCTGAAACGATATTTTGTCGCGTTCTCGCTTCTCTCGATACGCGTTTTTTTTACGATACTTTGTTTATCTCTTTTCGAATCGACGAGTCTAATGGGAGGTTCGTAAAATTGCCAGGATGGCGGAAATATCGAGTGCTGAAACCAACGGATAAAAAGCTGCAAACAAGTGAATTGACCGTACGAGATTCTACGATGGCCAGATAATTTTTGAGATTTTTATATGTTTTTACTGTAAAGGATTACCAACTGTGCGGCGAAGGGTTAAACTCGCTTAAGGAAAACTGAAGGATGCAAAAATTCAGAGTGCACGTATATAATTACCGACTAGAGCCTACCCTCTTAATTGTATTCGTAAAAATAAATATGTGCAACGCAAGTTTATAAAAAAATTTGCGTAAATATACGTAGTTTTTTTTCGTAAGAGACGACGTTTTAAACGTTAATATTCGTTTCAAAATTTGGCTCTATACCTGCCCTTACCAGCAATTTTTCATTAAAAAGAACACTATCGAAAACGCGTCCAGATGCGAACATATAGTGAAATTCTCCTGATCTCACGAGTTTCAAGCTGCACATAAAACCGACCGTAATGTGACGCAAAGAAAGAAAAAGGAATCGAGGTGTCCGTGTATTTTTCCGATACAAGAAAAATCACACGAGGAACGGTTTTCCGTGAAACAGAAACACGGAAGTGTCTCTGTGTGATCGTAGGATATCAGCGGTATCCTGGCAATAGAAACCGCATGAGTATTGCTCGAATCCTCGGATCCTTGGATCCTTTGCTGGAAGCCAGCCTCTCTAAAATACCAGGATCAATATTATTTTTATACAGCTGACGTTTGGCGGGTGAAGCGTGTCGTCGCCGTGTGAAGCGACTTCTTTCATTTCGGAATTCCTCGTTCGCAGGGGAAAATATGGGGGGACACAGATCGATTCCCCTCGAATTGAAAAGAACAAATTTCGAGCTACCGGCTATTTCGTCCCGCTGTCCGCGCCGATGGGAATAAAATAACTGCACCGTTAAGACACCATGTAGAATCGTACGTAGTACGTTCTAACGTACTTACGTTCTTGTTACGTACGATGAACCGTAAGTTTAAAAATTGATGCTACGTGTTAACGTACGTATTAAGGATAAAATTAGATTTTTCTTTTTTTTTAATTTTTTTTATGATTACAGCATAATTTTTGGATTATGATTGAAGATATACCCCTTTATAAAAGGTTCGAACATTTATCGATTGGATATAGAACTCTCTATAAGCATTGAATAAAATATAGACTGCGAATTTTTACAATACAAATAATTACTTTTAAAATACAAATTTACATATTTTTTTTTTTTTGAAGATAATGGAACTTTGTTTCAGAGAATTGTTTCACCCACTAAATATTATAACCGGCAGTATGTTTAGATTCGTCATAAATGCATAAACATGCGCAGTCTACAAATAAATCTGATAACTACACCGCGTTCCTTTTATATTCAATATTTACAAGGCCATTACAAGTTTTACGACAGTTCTTACATTTTTCAAATGTTCAGAAAAGTTGATGCAATACTGAGAGCAATGTGTCCGGTACCAAAGGAACGATTGTCACGGATATAAATGGAAAACCGCGACTGGTGCTCCTCCAGAGACAGATTTCATTTAAAATACGTTCGAACATGTATTTGTAATCGCTTATCAGGTCTTTTATCGATATTATATTTTGGAGATACGGGAAAAACCAGCGTCAGCAGTGTACACAGGAGGAACGTAAATATTTGATTTTGTTAATTCTTCTGACACACTCGTAATTCTTTATTTATCTATCAGTTTGCGAACGTTGAACTCACAGAATCGTTTTTAATCCTTTTTACTGATTTTACGTAAAACATTTACGCTAAATATCCTTCCATATTTTAAAGTAACGGTGGTTGCTTTCGATTACACAGAAATTTGTATTCCAAAGTCGTTATCAGATATTCGAAATAATATCGGTAAAATAATTATTGAATGCTTTCACATACGTATAATGTATGTTGCTGCAAATTAAACACGCTTCGGAATTTAGTTATATTATAGCATGATTTACGTATGCTATGTTCACAATTTTCGTATGTTCAAACATCTCAAAGAGTAGATTTAATACTCCAAAATGTATTATATTCAAACCTTCATTCATTTATGCTTTAAATTAACGTGGATTTAAAATGTAATTAGTAAATTATTGAAATTGGTGTAATAATATCACGCTTTCAATAATCAACTTTTTCCTAATCTTGCGATCTTCCAAGCTTATTTTTACGTCGCAAAGGAAAACGAGAAGATTCCTGCGATCGACAATTTTCTCATTAACCCAAAACTACCACGTGTTTGCATTAATCGAAGAAATATGTAATTAAGCTAGTAATATCTTCATTTATATAAATAGGCTAATTTTTTTCTAAGTTCATTTCCATTCCAAAAAGAACAATTGTGGACAGTTTATCCAATTAAAAATCCTCTAATTATCGTACAAAACAAAATCCAGTAAATTAAAAAAGAATGATATTGCTACTATACAACTGTACAAATATCCGAATAGTGGTAACATGAACTTCTAAACCAACGATTGATTTACCTCGTGCAGTGACCATTTGATTTTCTTTCTCGCAATGGAGTCTCGCAAAAAATTGTGCTGTGTGGAGGATGACGCAGAGGACCAGACTCCCTTCGCGGTCTCGTGACTTCATTTTCTGGGTTTAAGCACCGCGAATCTCTTAGGGAACTTCAAGAGTCACAACGCGACCGTCGTGAAAGTTGCTCCTAAAATGATCTTACAACCGTGATCGTACGAGCAGCGCTCGAGGAGCCGATTTCTCGCCAGCCAAACAGCTGTTCCTCCCAACGAGTCGCGACGTTTCACAGTAGAAAACGCACTTTTTATCGTAGCCTTATCTACGAAAAGTAGTTTCGTGTGTATCACTAAATCGCAGGGAAGCCACGTTTCCTTAGATACGAGATGTTCCATAATATTTCAATAAAAAATTAATTTTCGAAAAGTATAATTTGAAGATATTGCAACGTAGAATTTTGGTGTTGCTCTTTTGACCCGTTCCTAAAATTATTGAAATTTTCGATCGAAGACTATCGATTAAGACGAACGATCATTTTCGAATAACTATGTCTTCTTGTAGCAACTTTGGAAGTTTGGTTTTAAGGATATTCTTTATCATTTACAGGTATATTAAGAAATTAATCTTTTGTTTAGTAACAGATTAACATTTCATACTTTCGTAACAGCATAACGTCGATACGGTAGCGACTATAGTGATATAATATTTAATCTTGCACTTTCACTCGCTTGTAGTGGAATTTCGAGGGAGCCACTCGTTTCTACGGGTTAGTTTCTTGAAATATTCAGCGAGTGCATCTGCAATCTCACGAAAATGAACGTCACGTTGTAAGAATTCTTGTGTTATTCCGTCTCTGACACATTTATTTGTCAAGGATTGCTTGACGTCTAACAGTACACTAATCAAAATTTCAACGACCCAGTGTTCCACGGAAATTTTATTTCTTCAATTATACAGCGTCGACAAGAATAACGCATATGATATAGCTGAAAGTAATAAATATTGAAACTCAATAATACCCTTGATTTAATCTGTAAATGTAATTTTATAGTTAAGTGTTGTAACTTTTAGAATGTTCGAAAAATTCGTAGTTCGAAAGTAAACAGTTATTCGGCGAATGGAAATTTACGAAGATGGATAAGATATTAGATTGTCCGAAAAGTGTCTTCCTTCCGCAAACGTGTTTTTTACAACAGTGCACCTTTATACAAACGTGAAAGCAAGTCTGTGAAATGTCGCGGTGTTTATCTCAACAGAACAAAATGGATCGTACGTAAGTCGACAAAATAATATAAAACAAAAAACATTGTGCGTCTATTATTTCCTCATAAAGCGAAAGAAACTTTTCGGACAACCTAATAGATGATACTTTGTAAAACAACTGCTAGCCGAAATGGGTCGAGTATCAATATTTTCGAAATAATTGTGCAGCTTCATATTGCATAAACAAGAATTACACTGTATAATACTTGGAATATTCGACGCTTTCAAAGAAAATTAATGTAATAAATCCGATAGCATTTCACCTCCAGTTATTAATTATTCGTCGCTGCAAACCAATCATAAAATGTATCACTGAAAGCAATCATTTAGCTTTAAATTAAAATGTATTTTATCTATCTGTATTCGTGATATAGCCATATTTTAAGTACCCTGATGTGAAATTAAGATCGACATGTTATCACATAATAACGACTCACATAGATGCAATTATTGAGTTATATTAGGTGCGAAAATAAAGTTCCGAGAAACTTACAATATTACAATAGTTGGTAGTTCTTTTACTAAAAATATATTGAGTCGCCCGGAAAGTTCGGTTCGATTTACATTTCGATTCGATATACGTTTATTGAATTATATAGGTGCCATTTTATTCCACAACCTTTCTCCATCTTTCAGGCAACTTAAATATTCCATTCTTCCAGAACCTCTCTGGTTTTTCGGTGAAAAACTTTTCAATCTGATCTTTCATGTCGACCAAATTCCTTAAAAATCGGCACGAACTTTCCGGGCGACCTAATGCAATTCTAATAAATCGTAATTTCATTTATCACGAGCAACGAATAATATGGTTACACAGAGTTAGGGGATACATCTTCAATATTTTATTGTCACACGTTGTATATTGTTACAATTTCAACGTATATAAAATATTCAAATGAATTCCAAATTAATGTTTGAACATACATATATTGAAAAAAATATATAAATACAATACCGAAACGGTACCATTACAAACATAAATCTCATTCCAAAGTAACGAATTCAATTGTCGAAAGTTTCACAAATCGATTTGGAACGATCTCTCCTCGCTCAAGATTCTCTAATTACTTTTCCCGCTACACGACACCGTATCCACCCGAAACATGCCAATCGAATGGGTTATAGAGTCGCGTTCTCTTCGAATTCTGGCCGCAAAACCAGCTTCTTCGACCGAATGAAGTCTCTAAGGCTTTAGCAATGACGAAAGTTTCCCACGGCAGAAGTTGACTTGTGTGGCGAATACTTTTCTGGCTGTTTGGATTCCCTCGATGGGGCCAGCATTCTGGCAGTGACAGCCTCTAGTTACTCCCTTTTACCTTCTCATGCTTCTTTACGCACGATGCGCAAACTCAGAACAAGATTCATTTCGTGAACGACTTTTGATATTAGTTGCTTGCCATCTCAACTTTAATTGATGGCTAGACCCTAGGTGGAAACGCCGCCGCACCTATTATTCTCAGTCTGATAATAGTTCGTTATTCGAAGTTCGTTAACCAGATAATTGTAGCTACGCGAATAATTATGGGGATAGTTGCCGTTAACTATGATGCTATATTTGACTATGCAATATCGTAGGTTTATGTTTTGTGCTTCTCGCGATGCCGCGACGATGAAATACTGGGGAAAATATTAAGATTGAGTTTCGGTCGGACCTTTGAAATATTTTCCTATATTTATACTACTTGTCTATGATCTATACGATGTATGTTATCTCTGTATAATATGATAGTGATAGTACTAATAAAGTAGCTCGCATGAAGGTATTGAAACAATACCCATAAAAGCTTTTCATGAATATACATGCGTTACGTGCATTGTATGAAATTTCATTAGCACTGTAATGAAAGTCGACTATCGTAATTATAATTTTGAAATCTAATAGTTTCATTCGTTCTATTCCGTGAAATTCAATTCGCTGATAAAATTTTCATGGTTCATAAAAGCGGCAATGATACGTACAGCGAATATGAGTAAACTTGTTCGTCGCTTATGAATAGCAAACGCTTAACAAAATTCTGTGGTAATCAAGCTACTATTCGGAATAAGAGGTTCGATTTCGACTCAGATATGCATTTCACGGTTTCTCAGTATGGAATTTCAGATGCGAAGTTCATGATGCGAACGTGTGGCGCGTATATAATTGGGTCGAAACGTCTGAAAATGAGAAACGTTTGAACCCTTTGAGTACGAAGCGCTTCAGGGCTACATACTTATCACATAAACTTCTAGTATTCACACTGCAAACGTTACTCGAGTCTACTATGCGGTACTGCTAAATATCGAGCAATTATACCACGTATATTCACGTTGTGTAGAATTAAGTAATATTAACGTCAACCAAACAAAAGTTTGCTCTTGAGTTTCGTTTTCCTTTCTTCTTACAGGCTAATGTTTCTAATATTTGATTTACCAAAAACAATTCTAAAGGTCTCTTTTATCTCTAATTTTCGGTCACACGTATTTTTAAAAATTACTAGTAACGAGTTTGTGTTATAAACGTACGATTATCTTAATACAATGTTTGTATACGCAAAACACACGAAACCATAAAATTTTGTTACAGGAACTTTCTTCTGGTAAGATATCCAATGAGTTTGATGAAAAGTCATTTGAATATTTGGTGTTGCGTATGTCACAGACGTCGCGTTACAATTATTAATTTTTTGCCAGCCGTCTACGAGATGAGATTCGATTTACATAATTTTTTCATTCGTACTCTCGTTCAACCTCGATATACGTTAGATTATTACACTCTGGTGATAATAAATGAATGAGTTAGATTTGTACAGCTGATGTTTAATCTAGTTAATGAAAACGAGAAAAAACTACGTTCATTTCAGCTGCGTTTTATACAACTGTTGACGATTAAAAAAGACAAAAGTACACGTAAAACCTGATCGTTTATCGTTCGTATTACGCCATACCGATTCTTCTTCGGCTCTTTTCATTTCACGAATATCGTCTTGCGAAAGTTACCTCATCGAGACGAGTCCCGTAAACTTGCAGGCTCTCAAATCGATTTCAATTTGTAATGAATCTCTCGATAACAGGCAAGTCACGTCCGCGTTTGCTAATCGCAAATAAACGAAGCAGCGCGGGAAGCGTTCGAGTCGGCTTGGAAATTTCCTTCGCTGACCGGATAACTAATTCAACTTTAATTCATTCTCAAATATTACTCTTTTAACTCGATGAAAAACATAAAAACAATCTCCATTCGCTACCTTGACAATAAGCAAACAGCCTTCCTAATACGCTCGCTTCTTTTCCTTTTCTTCCTCCTCGTTCTTCGCTTTTTAATATTAACGAATCGTATTCTGTTCACTGTTCCGCGTCATCGATGCGACCTAAAATATTTATTCCTTTCTCCCGAAGTATCGCGACTCATCTATCGTGAAACATGGGCTTAACTCTTTCATTGTCAGACCGTATAATGGATCTTGGTTGTTAAAAATTTTCTGCGAAAAGGTCTTTAAAAGACAGTGAAAAGATTTTTAACCCTTTCAGCGTTGACTAAAATGATAGCGTGCTGTGATAATTGTACCGCAGAATGTAACAATGTTACATTCAGATTTTGTCTTAACGCTGCTATTGACGCATACGGTGCGTCCTTTTAATTACTTAAAACTTAAATGCTAGGCTCTTAAAGATAACTATCGACGCAATTTTTTTGAATTGGCGCATTTCAGCAAGATAATTTAGGAAGATGGGAAAAATAACAAGCAATTAGGTCGTAAATATTATTAATTGAGCTTAGAATATTTCTGATATAAAAATGATGTGCAGTTTCTACTTATTCTTTGTGTGGTAGATTTTAAAGCAAGCAGTGCGGTAATTCGAGTAACCTACGAAACAATTTTTTCGAAGCTTAACTCTCAGCAAAACTCGATTATTCGTCATCGACGAAGGAAATTGTTATACTTGCACGTAAATCTATTTACGTAGTCATTTTTTTATAACCTCTTTGGAATTCATACTAATGGAACTTTAACGCTGATTTTCAGTCTCAACGAGCGTTCGCTATCGGCGTTCAGAGAATAAATATCATCTAAAAGAGTTGATGCAGCCGTTCATTTTTATCCACATGGAGCACGTGATTAGAATAAATTTTCTTTCCAAGACGATGCACACGCGAGCGCGCAATAATAATCCTGCGAGCCTAGAGGGTGGAATGTTAGTCGCGAGCGATTCCCCCAAAGAACAGACAATCGAGCCTGTATGGCGTCGCTTTATGGGCCTCGATGTATAGAAACGATCATGCCCGTGGGTTTTGTTGGAAGTCTCAATGCGACGTCGTTTTCACGAAAAGACAGGACACGGCTTTGATGGAATCGCCAAAGAAATTCTGACTATCGTATCGCAATATCGTAAAATTTCATGTTATCTCGAGCATTCTTGAAGTGCCTCCTTTTACAGCATTTTGCATTATTTGAATAAAATATTTGCAACATGATTATTCGTTATGAAAGTTCATTATGACTTGAACATCGTTTTATCTCGATTCTCCTCAAAAAATGTATTGTATACGAATTATATTTACTTTCGAGATACATGTGCGATATACACCGATATTATGAAACATTTGAAAAAACACAAAAGGACCAGCCTAGAAATTACACATATTAGAAAAAGAAATTAAATATACACATCAAAAATAAAATGATTCCAATGGTCGTTATAATTAGTATAGCAATTATCATAGCAATAAATTCGCACGAACTGCTGGTTTCTCGGGTTCATCTGATATACACGTAACATACTTTCCATAGTTCCATCATCCGCAAGGTCTTGGTTTTCTCCGCGTGCGTGAGCGCTCATCCATTATCCTTATCTTGTCAACTTCAGCACTACTTGAAAAGTCCAATAGGATCTCATTCCTTACCTCGACGTCAACAGCGCACAATAGCCAGGGAGTATTCATTATGGGACGGAAGCGAATAATTTTCTACTAAAAGCGGAAATCCAAGTGCGCCGCCCTTGTAGCTCGGTGCTTCCTCTTTCCATTAGTCGAGTCTGCTGGCCTTGTTTATTTCGACGCGATTTCTGAACGTGGATTTAATTGCACCGGGTGCCTGTGTCTGAAGTCGGAACACGTCTATCCAGCTCGTCTGGCGACCCTCCTCGAGTCTTTTGCACCCGTTACGATTATTTTTGCACGACGGAATCGCGGAAATCGCGATCTTTTGCCGATTAAAACAGACGGAACTTGAATGGAGTCGGAACGTTGATGATTCATTTTCTATTGCAAACGAAAGTATTTCTTTTTTCATTTTGTAAAATTCTAATTAATATTGAAATCGAAATTATTAGCCATTTCATCTGAAACACCTTGACTACAAAACGGTAAAATACAATTTATGAAATCTTCGAATAACTTCTTGCGAGAGTGGGTGTATTTCGAAATATTTGTAAAATAAGTTAGTACAAGCAATGTCTGACAAAACAACGACTTATGCTACTGCGAACTAGTCCTACGTGTAGAATATCTACTTCAATCAGTTTTTATCATTTCGTTAATATCATTATCATTTAATTTACAGTCGTACACGGCCTCCTTTTAGAATTACTTGATGTTATATTGTTTTGTCGTGAACTTAGCTATTAATTATATTTTCTTACTTACGAATAGGCAAACTTATTTTACATTTTATATATAGCAAACTTTATTTTAAATTTTATATTTTAACGTGGCGTCGCATCAACTGCATCTACTGTTCACGAATCTATCTTCACAATGCATCGTTTAAAATAAAATTTGCTATATATATAATAAAGCAAATTTTATTCTATACTATTATTGCAATAATTATTTTATATTATTATATTGCAATATTTGCATGTACATAGTATGTTTGCATGTATATAGCAAATGCTTTATTATATATATATATATATAGCAAATTTTATTTTAAACGATGTATTGTGAAGATAGATTCGCGAACTGTACATGCAGTTGATTCGACGCCACGCTGAAACCTATTTAAAAGGAACAAAATTTCAAGCTACTCCCAAGTTTAAATTATTCCTTAACTACTCGTTATACGTTTGACAAGCTCGGTTTTTCAGAGAAAAGTTTTCATGATTCATGGTCAAGCAGGAAATCTGCCTCGGGAGGTTAACAAGATAGCGCCTGGCATCTTGGCGCGACAGAGCAGCCTCACTATTTATTAAAAAGAACGGAGAAGCTTGGTTTGAGAGATGAGGCGACTTTTGAAAACCGGTTAGTGAGAGCGGCTCGGCCGTGAATTATTTCACTGAAGGAACGGCTCGTCTCGTTCATACGTAATACGTTTCTCCGTATATTTCCTTTCTGTGCTTGCACGTGACGCGCCAAATGGGAATACCCACTTTCTCCGCATAGCTTTCGATGCAAGTATAAAATTTTCTTAACCACGAAAAAAGCCACTTTCTTGCTTTCCAGATGACTCTCCTACATTCGGACGATGTTCTCTTACATTTGCGTATTTGCTCGTTTGTCTGCCGGCTTCGTACATTTCAACTGTTTGTGGATAGCTCTGTTGGATACACTGACTTCGTTTCAGTCGCTTCGTTGGAATTTATCGCTTTCGAACGCTTGGTTGAAAAGAATTGGATTTCATTTTCTCAGGTTGACTTGGAACAGATTACACGTCATTCGGATGTCGAATCGAATAACACGTTCTTTAAGCTATTGGAAGCCGGCGTTTCATTACAAAGCAACTTTCCTACAAAATACTGCGTGTTGCAACGCGTGGTACACTGAAACATTCGCACCGGCTACATGAAGCGTTTTGTCGGTTCTTTGTCCAACTGTCGCTTGAACCTTTTAACGGCGTAATTCAGGACACATTCTTCAAATTTAAAAACACGAGCGCCCATAGAAAAATTTCGAGCCAAAGTGTCTACAACGAAAGGACCAATCGGTAAAACAGTAGCTACAGAAAGTAAATTATGTAGTAACGCGAACATGAACTGTGTATCGATAGGACCCCAAAACCAAGAAATCACAATATCCAACTCCAATTTGTAGAACAACGATGATCGCAGTCGAGTTGCCATAGAACATTCATCGACGATCGATCGTAAAAAGAGGGTCAAGGAAAATAGCCCTACTGGTTGCCAGAATCGTCGAGGTCGGTCGACGAAATCGTCATTGCGGACAAACTCATGTTGCATAGTTAAAACTAATCACCCGTAAGTGACTTCATGTGGCAGCGCATCGCGATATCGTTTCGTCTCTGTTGTTTGTGCCCAGAGAAGGGTTGTCGAGCAACATAACCGACAACTGTCTGCTCGTTATCCTTGCAAGGCTGACGTAAATGCTGCGTTTCTTGCGATTATTTCCACGGCAAGATCCATTAAGGAGACATAGGGTTTGCGAGGGAATTACATTTGAAGTTCGTCATAGCTCCGCTGATACCGCGGTTTCTGCAATCTGTTCGACTACTACAGAGGCTCGATAAACAGTGGCTTTTTTGTCAGACGAGTCGTTGGTGCGTTGTACTGCAGGAAATCTCGTCGTTTAATTAGCTCTTGGCTGGAAGATTAGAATCGTCGAATTGAGAACTGTTGCGACAACACGGCGTATAGTTGCTATAACAAGGGCAGCAATGTTAAATGTTCTTTCAATTAATTGCTTGATGATTAGTCGCTTACGATGAGTTTGTATCTTTGAACTATTCATCGGTTCTAATTATGTTCTCGTGTCTACGTTTTGCAGCGGTGTATGTAGATCGTGTTACAGAAGATGTTATTGTCACGTTATAACGAATAATCGACGTAGGTCGATGAATTAGCTGACCAACTCTTCTCTTTGCTTTACTTAGACTTCGCGTTTCTCAATCTCAGGCAAATGAAATTAAATATTAGAGTCGAAATCCTATTGTCGTTTGCTTCAATTTCTGCATTTCAAAAAATAAATTTCAAAACATCAAACGACATTTTTGAACATGAACTCTTTTTCATCGTTCTCGTATCGTTCTAGAACTTTGTACAGTTTGTATTACTTTATTTTAAATTCCTAAATACAAGTAAAAATCTACCTGCCATTCAAGATCCTTACAAAACGAGAGGCGAGATATGTATCTCGTTATCAACGTGCTAAGGTGGCATTTTTTTCGTGGGAAACAGGTAGCTGTTTCACAGAAATTGCTATTGCTTAGGCGGTGCTTTACGAGCCAGCCATCGGATGTCGGTCCCTAAACAGCCAATGAAAAATTTCCAGGGGCTCGTCTGATTCTAGGGGTTCTCGTAATTTATCGAGCGACGTTTCCCTCTTATACGTTCTCTCTCTCTCTCTCTCTCTCTCTCTTTCTCTTTCTCTTTCCCTCTGCCGTTTCGTTTAGTTGAAGAATTCACACTGGACCAGTTATTACCTGGTTACCGTGAATGCATCTCTGGGCAGCGCAACATAGCGAAGAATTATGATAACACGTTGGGTCGAGCGATTACAACATTTGAAATTGAATGCACAAACCGACGGAATTATTTTCTTGTGCATCTGCTGGAAATGTTTGACACCTGGAAATGTTGACGAAGATACGTTGAGGTTGGTACGTTGAAATTTGTCAGAGATAAAGAGCTTCTGTATTTTCGACGAAGGATTAAGAGTCATTAGAGGAACAAGTAATGCGGCTGATTAATAACGAAGATAGAAATCGTGTAAGATATTATACAATATATTGAACTAATCGTGAATAAAAATTGAAAAGAGAAGTAAAAGACACGATGGAAGGTCGTGGATTTAAGATATATTTAAAAACATAAACAAGTGTGTTGTAACTACGAATATTTCAGTGAAATATTCAACTTTTCTCAAAATCTGTCATTTTCTTGCAAACATCATGCTAATCTCAATGACGTTCGTCATAAAGAGAATCCGTAATTTGGCTGCAATACAGTTTCTTTTAATCTGCCAATAAAATCTTCCATGTCTCAAACCGCGCCGCTTTAATACTCCGTCTACGTTACATGTTGCGGCACAGTCAGTACGAAAGCACCAATTTTGCCAATTCCCTATAAACTAAACGCCTTAACCCTCTCTCTTTAAACCTTCTTCCTCGCGTGCACCGCTTGATATCCAAACTGCCCATCAAGAAACGTATCCTGTTGCCGGCGGAACTGCAAATCTGCTTGCGATATCTAAACTGCAACGACATGGCGAATTGTAGCTGTTTTCTCTGGCCGTTCTCGTAACTCGAATCGGCTTACACATCTACTCGTAATCCATAATGTCCCCCGTGATTCCCACTGTAAGTACAATGTCGACTTATCGACGGGCATCATGAAAGAGGTTATAGTTGCGGAGAACGCTTAAACTTCAAAGAACTTGGATCGCCCGACATGGCCGCGACGACGTCGGCAAATATCATATAATGGTAACAGAGCAGACAAAAAGACGTTTACAGAAACGCGGCAACAACCAATGATGCTACAAAGTTCAGTATGTAAGTTCCAAATCTGAATCAAAACCGATACTCAAGGTTCGCCTCGTATTAGTTTGAGCGCTACTGATGAGTGGGCTGCGGATTTATGCAAATTCGTATCCTTATGAAGATAATTAGAAAAATGGAGCTTAAGTGGGGAATAGGGTACCTAATTATATAGAGAAAACGTCGTTGATCTTGACGACCTTGAAATATATTGTCCAAGTTAACATTCTGAACAACTTATTCCTCTACGTATTACCGACACTCGCCCTTCGTTTCTGAAATATTCGCATAAAACTCTGGTCGAATTTGTGTTACGATTCGTCGTAAAGTGGGCGCATTTTTATATAGTCCAACCTAAACTTTCAGATTTTTTAGAGTTCATAACGTAAACACATCACATTATGGCATCGTAATCGTGATTGATATCGTCAGTGTGTTTGTAAACGTAATCGGTATCAGTGGCATTCGAAATTTCGATGTATTCAAAATTATTCTTAAAAAATGGGGCGTATGTTAAAGATACCTAGCATCAATGAGTTAAGATCAGGTTGAGCTAATATATTAGGTTGTCCGAAAAGTGTCTTTCTTTTACAGACGCATCTTTATACAAACATGAAACCTAATCTGTCGAATGTTGTAATCTTTATCTTGATAAAACAAAATGGATCATACGTAATTCGATAAAATAATGTAAAACGAAAAATGTTGTGCATCCATTATTTCTTTATACAACAAAAGAAACTTTACGGACGACCTACTATAAAAATACGTATGGCAGAATGAAGTGTAATAGAAACTGAGAGCTCGAGAACAAAGGCCGTGTGACGGTTACACATACAGAGGAAAAGAATTGTTGAAAATATTAATCCTGACACATATTTCAAACTCATTGGAATCGCGCCCTTTCCGATATAATTACCGAAGATTACGTTACATACTAAATATTATACGGATTTACGGGGAGACGTAAATTCTCTTTTACCGTAAAATGTAAAGCTAACCGACGGTAGAACGTGTTACTTGTAGAATTTTCCCGTAATCCCCGCCTGGTGAGTGCATTGAAACATTGCAGAGATTATAGTAAGACTTCGTAGAATAGACGACTGTATGATGTCGCGCTTGTACAATGTTTGTAAGTGTAGGAAACTCGATGTGTTGTTTTAGAGTTACGACGTGGAATTGCGTCGTTGCAACGTGCTGTGTACTAGTTAATACTTAGGAGGATTAAAATCCGATTGAGGGGATTGACCAGCATCTATTTGTAGTTGCATCTCTGTTTTGCTGTATCACACCACACGCGTCTCTACTCTACCTGTAATATTTTGTATCATTTCGCAATTGCAACGTAACGAACTGTATTTGCACGTTACAGGTAGGTCTCACCTTGCGGATTTTCTTCAATCGGAATTTCTACTTTCATTTGTGCGCGGCGAATATTTTGGAAGAGTGTTCTTCAATTTACTATTCTTCTCACGTTATGCTTCAAATACGTAGATATACGTATTTTATATCTCGATCAAACGAATCTACAACATTCACGTAAATATCAAACGATGACACGAACCGTCCCATTTTTCACAGAAGGATCGACATTTAATAGCAGCTTCGATAATTCTGGATACAGCATAAAAGATGCCAGCGTAATTCCCTGGAACTTGTTTCAATTCTAAAGAACAGCGAATGGTACTCACAATCGCACTTTGCAATAAGTTTATGGAACAATAACGCGGATGTTATTCCTTTGTGTCGCTTTTGATCGGCCACTTACGTTCCGAAATGGTAGTTCGCTGTTCCAAGGACGAACATCTCTGTATGAACGGCAACGAATCGAAAAATTTTCAACGGTGAATCACACCGTCAAATTTTATATTCCATGATTTTGGTATCGAAGCGCAATCTCACGTACGATATCGCGATCCTACGTTGTACGCGGGACGCATGCAAAATTAGTTTCCGTTGTGAAAGCCGTCTCTGGTATCTCGGAGCGTCACCGCACGCGTGTTTCGAAATTACTATTTCGTAATTAGCGGCAAGATCGATGGAAAGTAATGAAGCAAAACGACCCACTATCCTGCCTCAGAGGCGCTGTTTAATTTTGTAATTAAATTTGCTGTTGCCATGTATGCAATCGTTGGTTTTCGAGTTGATGTGCTATCGTTGGTCGATTTCGAAATTAAATGAAACGATACGATGGTGGTAGAAAATGTTTCTTGTTTATTAATTTTTTTATTCCTATAGGAAACAAAGATAGAAAGAAGAATTTAGATCATTAATTTATTTGCTAACACCAGCAGAGCGGTCGCTAATTGCAAGGAGAGAAATAGATATTTAACATACGATCATAAATATCAGAATACCCTAATACAAATTAATGCTAAATTAACTATTAGAAGTAATCGTTATCTTTTTTTCTGGAAAGAACGATAAAACTTGAGTTTCACAGTATAACCGTATACAGTAAAGTTTAATTAAAATTTTCAACAACGATATTTAATACAGTAAATCTATAATCATAATAGATTCGACGAGATATAATCGTACCTACAATCATATCGTTTTCTACAATCATAAATCTCCATTCGTAGTAATTCGGATGTAGGTAGTAAATCTATCGTAAAACTTTTGACACCCATATCAATCTTCTAGATTACCTTCATTGATCTGAGAAATGCATCATTCATACATGGAATACACAGTCTTAACTTGGTTACGGTTGGATCGTGATTTATATCTGAGTTCTTTCGCGCCACTTCTCTTCTATCTGTCGCGAAATAAGCGACGAGATTCACATGAATACGAGATATCTCGATACGAACAGAGAAACTCGTTATCGAGACGGGCGAGTTCGATAGCGAAAGCATCGAAACACGATTCTTGAAGATTCACACGGGAAATATACATATGTATGGAATTTCTCGTGGCTGATACGAATGTGAGCACGGAAGTGCGTCCACTTTTCATTTTTCTGCAAGAACAGGCAATTTATATTTTTCCATCGTAACAAGATCTTGTTATTAATGCATACAAATTCATGAGATCGTGAAATTTCTATATCTCAGATTTTGTTGATATATCGCGACTACAGGTATTTTACGATCGTGTAACGATTGATCGGTACAATTTATTGAAAGGCTGTAGTCTGAATCTGCAAAAAGAGTACAAATGAATCTTCTATCTGTTTATTTCGATTTTGTAGACGATTTTCGAGAAAAATATAAAGATCGCTGTACTCAAAAAAATTATAACTTGGCGTGAAACTCCTTATTTTCTATGATTCTTTGATAGAAAGTTTTTCAGGTGCAAATCATTGATTACATAAATAACTACTCCTAAAATTTCGCATATTTTTATTCGAGGTTTATATACTTTATTAAAATTATAATACTAAATATTACACAAATTAATCATGATAATAAATGACGTTCTGGAATTCTTTCTTTTTGTTTTTATAAATTCATCAATTAATTTAACTGAATTCCATACACCATCATTAGGAACATCTCCTCAAACCCTTTACGTTTGTGCATATAAAATATCGTTTCAAAGTAATTTGTTATTGTGAAGCGAAGCAAGAGATAAAACGGAAAATGCCATCCGCAATAATGTTTTCGAAAGATATTACTGAAATTAATCCATGACAAGCAGTAAGAGAAATAGCGTTTCAAATGAAAGTAAGCCATCCCACCATTATTCATCACTTGGCTCAAATAGGAAGAGCAAAGAAAATGGACAAATGGATTTCACGATATATAGATCCTTACACGGATGAAGATAGCTAGAGTTACTTCAAACAAATAAACAAGATCCTTTCTTGAAACCAGATGAAAAGTGATTCTTATATGATAATCGAAAACTTCTAAGATAGTAATTCGACAAACATACTGAAAATATAACAGACCCGCTACTTTATGCGGAGAAGAGGATCGCGTTTGTTTAATTTTCCATGTTCAAGTTTTCACGTTATTGAATTTGACTGAATTCGTACAGTGATCGATCTATAATACCGTTTCGGATTTCTCTTACATTTATTTGCCAGAAACCAAAATTGAATTCTTTAGGTTGACACGATGGCACGGGACTTGATCATTTGACATTTTCTTGCGACGTGATAACGACACTTGCAATAAACAGACTTCTAAGATCTTAGCCAGAGACACTTTTAGTCTTCGTCAGTTTTGTTGTTGTAGTAGTAGCTGCACAAGAGGATTGCTGTGTGTACTTCGTTGTAGCGTTTTGCGTTTTTTCCTCGAATAATACAATGAAAGAAATGGCGACATCATCATGAAGAGCTTTGCTCAAATGTCAAACTATGTATTAAAGAAGATAATAAAGTTTATAAAACGACCTGATAATATATACCAAATATCACAAGAACGTACGAAACGCGAGGGATCATTATCTGGAACTTTTCCTTGAGAAATTCGATGAAATCGAGGTTGGTTTATCTTGCTGTAGTTCATTTTCCGTCTGTTCGCTCCTGTTTGTGTAGATTTGCCTGGTATACGAGGCAAAAAAGCGTTTCGAATCTCGTTATGCGGCCCAGTGCACGCTCTAGGAAGCACACGAGCGATAAATTTCAAAGATCCCCGCAAGCCAGTGGAAAAGATCACGAAATTTGCAATCGACCGACTTTTACCATGCCACGACCAGGCAATGCGTCATTTCCCGACTACCTTGCTCCCGCGGGAATCTATTGCTCGGAATTTGTTTTCCGATTTTCGAGCAACATTATCGCCTCGTGCGTTCTCCCTTCATGGTGATTCGATTCGGATAATCCCTCTTTCAGAAAATACATTTCTCTGTGAATAGAAGAAAATCCCACCGAAATGTAAGGATGCTTTGGGAATTTGTCTATCCAGATTTTATCGTTGGTACAACGTTACGTTATTTAAATTACGTTATTAAATTTTTTTAATTTATTCTCTACCTCTTAATCGATATTCTTACCTTGTTAATATCATTACACACATATTTTAATTCTTTATGTTTCCAACGAAACATCTTTTCGTCATATTCTACATCCATTTTTATAGTCTACAATTGAAGAGCACTTGTGGGAAACACTCTAAGTGACAGAAATTGAGAAATTTTGCTTTTTACTAGGAAATATTCGTTAAAAATATAGAATTTAATTGCAATTTCCTATTATAAATAACTCATAATGGCAGAAAATGGTGTCTCTGGTACGACTAACATAGCCTCTGTAGAAAAACATAAATTTCAGTAAACATCGATTAATTATTTCTCAGCTTTTGTTTATATCATCTATCTAAACGAATGGAACATTGAGTTTTGTTTACGGTTGAAAGGCCGCACATACAGACTTTTCTACGGATATACTTTTCTTTTTCATGAATTTCGACGACATCGTAACGTGCAAGTTTCTCCTGAAAAGTCTATCGGTACCTGCGGTATTTCCTACAAACTACTTCTCTACAATTTTTGTAATTACGTGAGAGCACCTACTGCTAGATGCTATTTACGAAATTTAATATATCATATTTAATATATCATGTTACACTGCGAGAGATCGTTCGCGCGAACTTTTATTCGACTGCCTCGGAGTACAGCTTAATGTAATCGAGTCACTTTAAAGCTTAAGGACAGTTCGGAAAAAACTAGGATAAACGCGTTTACTTGGTAGAAGAAATGCGTGTTTACTCGATGAAGTTTCACTACAGGCTGATGATAGCGGTTTGATGATAAATGTTTGAAGTTATGCAAGTTTCGAGAGGGTGGACACTCGAATCTCCTAATTTGGTATTTTCTCACGATGGAGAAGATGGAGAGAAGAAATAATTGACAAGTGGGTGTTTCAAAGAAGGAGAAAGTCCAATACGCTCTGAGAAAAGAAAAAAAAGTACGCTAATCCAAAAAAATTCCGTGTCGTTGGATTGTCCTCAATTTAAAAACAATGGTCGTTTCCTTAAACTATTTCCAAAGACTTTACAATCGTATCGTTGAGCAAATACATCTAATTAATTAGTATGCAGATGCTATAACAAATATAACGAAACGTAAGTACTTTTGGTGGTCACTGTGATACATCATATCGTTAGCAAATAACCAACAGTTGTTCCTTCGGGATTTCTTGAGAGAAATCGTTTCACCTGTTCCGAGAAAGCTTTCGTTAACATCGTCCCACGACCATCCAGATAAATCTTACTGCTTTTTGCTGCTCCATTTATCGTTCGGTCGATTCTCTGTTCAACTTATCTATTTCGGTCGACGCTTAACAGGCACATCGATTTCGGGCCAGAAATGTCTACCTTGTTTTCTTCGGTGCCTCGTAAACTCCCGCGTCTTGGTATTTTACATTCGACGGGGGTTGCTTTTCTTCCCAGCAGATATCCCTGAAGGGAAGAAAAGAACGCCAGCCTGGGTACGATGATTGATACTTTGGGAAACGCTTCGCTTATCGATTCTTCGTGGATCAAGACAGAGACGAAGGATCCTGAATATTTTGATATTTGTTCAAATGTGCCTTTTTTTCCTTCCATATAGAAGGATTTTCTTTGACAACTCTTTTACCCATGGATTCTCGTTCTCTCTCTCTCTTTTTCTTTTCTTTTTTTTTTTTTTTTTTTTTTGTTGCATGTTACTCACCGAAATATAGGAACAAGGTAGTAAAAAGGTTATGATGATTTAAACCTTAGTGGTTCTAAAAATAGTTCGCATATCTATAGGTTATTTGTTTCTGATGATTGTTCGAGATTATATAACGACATTATATACCGAAATTATATTATATCGGTGTGTTTTTACGAAATTTCGATTCTTCTAAGTTAGAATTTGACAAATCATGCCATCAAATTTCATCGTATTAAAGCAAAGTGATTTTATAATTAAAAACGACCTAGCGGAAATATGAAGCTAAAAATTCTGTTAAAATAAAAGTTTCGCGAGTCAACGAGAAACACAGAAAACATTGTGTTTTCTATGAACAAAAAAATCAATAGCGATCGGTTATATACCTTTGAAAATACCTTGTACGAATTAAATACATAAGGGAAGGTAAATGATGACGTATTAGCATTGAAACAAGTTCTGAAAAGAGTGGACTGAATGTAAATGCGCGATTCGAATG
The DNA here is from genome assembly GCF_041682495.2 of Bombus fervidus. Taxonomy (NCBI): domain Eukaryota; kingdom Metazoa; phylum Arthropoda; class Insecta; order Hymenoptera; family Apidae; genus Bombus; species Bombus fervidus. The sequence continues at coordinate 1,780,842 of NC_091528.1, read as the reverse complement.
ATTCGGCCGATAATTGGAAAAGCTCCAAGAGTTGAGGGATTGGAGAAGTTATTCGTGCCACCGTCAAGGAGTAAAACGGAAAAACAAAAGGAAACGGGAAATGGTAGTAGCGACAAATCCTATGAATAAGCATAATAATGGACAGCTTTATGGTAGATATCACTTATGGTGATTAAACGGGGAAACGTTGTGCCAATTTGAAATTGAACTCGCATAAAATATCTCATCCTCGATGGTAGCGACATTACAATTTTTTTTTTTTTTTTTTGCCATGTCTCCACAAAAGGAAATAATTCTTCAAAGTGATTCTCTATTTTAAACGATACCTTGGATAGGGTAACAGGTAATTTGGATTTTAACATTAATTTGAATTTTATATTTCGGCTATACAATCTGAGATACAATAAGAAAACGTACGATTTAATTATTCCAGACGTTGCTGTGTAAATCAGAGAAAGTTAAATCGGTTAAAAAATGTCCACCCTAAAGAAAGTTTCAATTACCTCAATTCGCAACAGTCAGAGCTGTCTTTCTTAAAAAGTAATCGATTAATTTCGATAACCAAACGCTGATAATTTTCAGAACGCAAACGATAAAACTCACGGTGCACACATTTACATTCCATTAAATTAAGGGTGTTCCTAATCTCGGTTGAAAAAAGTGAAAAGTTAGTTGCGTCGAAGCGACCGATTAATTTCCTTATCCAAACTTTACAGCCTTTTCGCGGCTCCACGGAATATAGATCGAGTATCCGTCGGCCGATAAAACGAAGAAAGAGACACCTGCCAGGTAAAAGAGAGAAGGAAAGAAAAAGATATCGATTCGTCGAAAGACGGTGGTGTAACGTCATTTTACAGACGCCGTAAAAGAACGTGGCTAATAATCCGCGAGGCTACGAGATAGCTTTACACTCCTCTGCGAGGTTAACGCGGCTGGGAAACCTCTGATGCGTGAAGCGAATTACGCTGATCAAAGAACAAAAATTATTCTGCAGTTCGTTCGACAAGCACCGAGTCTTTGAAATTGTGTCTTTTAAAACTATTTCGCTTTTTCATTTGGCGCTGGCTAGACGCTTGCACAACATTCTTGTTGAATACTGGATTCTCTTTCACGTCTCTCAATGGAGTATCGTTCCAGAAATTTATGCATGTTTTGATGGTTATAGTTAGATGATTAATAAAAATATTGGAGATCGTTTATTATTAATGGAGTTTTTCTTATTGATATTTCTTTAAAGTATTTCCTCGAAATAGAATCTCCATCATTTCGAATCTCGTGCGATTCTGCTTTCCTTCTGTATTTATGTTATAATTTATTTGTTCGTTATGAAATAAAATACATAGAAATACGTGTTCTGAAACATAAGCTATAACATTAAGAGTACAGTTTACTCACTAATCAAGATAGACAAGAAAGTCATAGAAAATGTAACGAGATAGAGTAATTCAGATCGTACATGACCAGACAATATTCGTCATCATTATCTTAATTAATCTTTGTAAGAATTAAGTTCATTTAGACAACACTATCGTGATTTAATTTGAAAATTGACGAAGTATAATGTACTATTTTCTGGTCAACAGAATATATTTCCTATGTTCATTCCACTATAATTCATTGATTAAATAGTTTTAGATAGTTATACATAAAATTGTCCAATCCAATTTTTAAACAATTAATATCTTAGTATACATATATACGATATATATACGAATACCCTAATATCCAAACGTTGTATTATCAGAACATAACATTTGCCAGTAAAGGATATTTTCTTTCGTTTCAAATATGTACATATCTTATTAATTTTTATATACAATGTATTATTTTCTTTAATCAATTGTAAATTCTGGTTATAAGAGTTTAGTATAAAACTAATAGCGTTCTAACTATAATTTAAAAAACACTCAAAAGTAGCGTAACTGCAACAAATTTAGCAAAGAAAGAGCAATTTAGTTGAAAATTTATGTCGAAAAATTTATGTGTCTTCTTAGCCAAAGAAATGTGGAATCCATAAATACTTAAAGAATCGGTAGATTAATCTTAATCTGTACTCGAATAAATGAAATCTCATAAATTAGAAATATACTAAAATAGAGAATTCCATTTTCTGCACAATTTCATCAGATCGGATAAGAGAAATTCTATTGCAAAAAGAAAAGATACTATGCAGAATTAATTACAGTCGTATGATATCATACTATTATAATAACAACAATACATTAATATAATATATTATAAAACATAACTTCACAGTGGACATACCTAATAAATTTCCTGTCAGATTTCATCAATACCCTTAGTTAGTAGTAACAATACTTCCAACCGTAATTCTAACCATTGTTAACGCACTCTAATTACATACCAACTATATATATAACATTAATTGTTCTCTGTATAATCGACTGTGATATCGACATTTCGATAAAATTACAATAATATTATCCCTTCTCCAAGAATCTCTCCACGTCACTATGTTAGTTATAATCATTATGTTTCAAGACGTTGAAATATCTGAGCGTTCTCATTTGCACATTGCGTAAGGAACATGATTGAACGAATGCAAGCTGCGAGATGACTGTATGAACTCTAAAGGAATATCTTACACATTTTATAGAATCGACTTCTCTCTGTTTCTACGCTCCGACACATTGTGAATCATATTTTCGAAAACACCAACGAACCCTTCTCTTGGATTAAGTATTCAAAGACTGCTCTTGGTTTGCTTCCCGTTGTGGAAATTCTATACAAAGCTAGATCCGTTTGTTTCGGTAAGATACGTTTCTCAGTGGTTCAAGTTTCTGAATTTCCAAGTATTCGTTCAATCAGATCTTCGATATTTCAGACTTGTGACTTTTTGAATCTTAAGATCCTCAAAGTTCCGGATTCCCAAATTTTTAAAATTCCAAATTTTCAGCGTTCCACGCTTGTATATTTCAAAATTTTCAAACTTTCAACACCTTAGGCAAGGTATCTTCGTTAAGGATCTCCGCTTTCGACTTTGCCAAATATTCGTTCGCTGGAATTTTCAGCGTATCAAATTTCCAAATCTCGAGGTCTCCCGATTCTCAGATATTCGCGTTATCTGACTCTCAAGTTCTGAAATGTTTGCATTACGTTATATCTACCTGCCGTATGTATCATTTAGTTACAAAAATGAAACTTGACGAAGCAACAGCAAAATCAATAAACCGCAGCTGAAATAGAGCATAATTAAACGCCTGCAATCAGTCGACGTTGAAAATCACGGAACACAAACATTTCGCGATTTTATAATTTCAATTACATTATCGATTTCCGCAAATGTCACAAATTTAGCATTAACGTGAAATGGACGAACATCAAGGCGCAGTGGTACTGGTTCGATAGGAATCCAATCTGCGATTGTATAAACACAATCACCAAATTCCTCTCCTTTCGGTGTGTATTGCTATTTTCGCGTTAGCGACGATGGAAACGTGTCCAGAACAGAATGACCCTCATTTCCGGTTCCGCTCGTGCCTGGACGTTGTCTTGCACAGTATGTTTGGCAAGGCCCGTAATACCGGTTGGTTATGATAGGAGCGTGATTTTTCCGATATTTCCGAGATTTGGCGCGCTCATGTTATTTTTGACGTTATCTCTTACGAACACTGAAAAATATAAATACATCGCGAATATTTATGCAGATTCATATTTTGATGAACACAGTTGAAGAAATGCAATCAGAGCAGAGATTTGTTCCGCCTGCTAAATGCTACAACGAGTACTCGTTTTCGATATTTTCCGTATTATTTGCTATATTTTATATAATGTACATATTACGTAGAATGGTCCGTAACTGATGGTACAATTGGATGCAGGGTGATTCTACGAGAAGAATTAAGTGGAAAATATGAAATGAAATTTTTTTATATGACGCCTCGTTCCTGAGAAAAAATTTGTCAAATATACCTAAATTCGGCTAAGTACAGACTAGGTATGAATAAATAATTAGCAGCATATTGTTACACATATGAAAGTAAACTGAAATTGTAAAATCATATTTTTCCCTCTAAACCCTCATTTTCAAGAAAATAAAGTTCGAACATATTTAGTTAGGAACTGATCTGATACACAGGCATGGCATTTACAAATATACTTTTCTCTTTTTTTTTCCGAAACTGCAAGCTTAAACGAAAAAATTTCACTTTACAATTTCGACTATACTTTTCATATGTATAATAACTTCCTTCTGATTGTTTACTTTAGGTTTAATACGAAATCAGCCAAGTATAAATATACTTGTCAAATTTTCAAACGGGAACAAAACGTTATAGAAAAAAATTGTATTCTACATTTTCGCCTTTTTTTCACAGAATCCACCAGTTACGAACTACCCTCTATGTATTTTACGTATTTTTGCATCGTGTATCGCTCTATACACGTATATAATTACGCGGCTGACGGGTCATCCATTACACGTATTTATTTTCACAAAATCCCTGTAATTCGGACTAAACAAATATTAATCCCGCTACAAATCAGTTCAGCCAACAAACAAACCGCTACCCAACGCTACCCAAGAGTCAGGCAAAAAACTAAAATCACAGAAAGAAACAGTACCAATGATCAATAGAGGGTGGCAGGATAAAAATGCACGTGTTTCAATATGTACAATTTATTATCGCCTCACCATACGTATTCCCATTCGAACAATATTGCACGATGGAGACTTTTTTTCACGTCACGCGACCGATGCCAATATGAAACTTCCAATATCATGCAAATACAACATTACGGTTCCTATATTTATCTTTAATTACAAATATTACCGTAGTATCAAACTACGAAATGAAACGAATTCAGGTGAGGTAACAAGTCGCCGATACGAGACTGTTTAATCGACTTTAATTAAGGGAAATCCGGTGCAAAAATGGAGAGACAACAACAAAAAACGTAGCTGCTTCATTTTCCGAATTAACGTGTAACATTTACTTCGTGCTCTTCAACGCGAACATAGATCGTTTCTAACTTTAATAAAAAGAAAAGATGGAAATTAAATACGAAGAAAAGAGTAATGAACTTATTATTAATATGCTAGAGGCGGAGAATAGGTTTATATACAACGTAATATTTCAATTAATACTTCATTTCAAAATATTCACTATTCTTGCCGATACGAAACTGACAGCGATAAAAAGAATTGAATTTTATAGCCTACGAAACTCATTTTGATTTTGCTGCGTCTCGATGAAGCAATCGATTCTTTGTATCACTTCGTCACACGTATTAATACTTCTCCCTTCGTAACAACTTTCAAACTGTCAATTAATCTGAATTATCGATCGTACAAGCTTATCGGTAGATTATCGAGAAGGATGTTTTGAAGGTGTCGTGAGCTATCCGGCAAAACTTGGAACAGAAATGCATTCGCCGACAAACAGGAGTTTTCTAAGACGTCTTCGTCGAGCATTTGCTGGATCGACGTGAAGGATTTATAGGAACGCATAATTTGATCGAGTCGAGGGAGGTATCTTTGTAGCTGGGAACTGAATGAATGCATGAATGCCGTTGGCCGAATATTTATCATAGCCACGGCATAGTATTGAATTTTTATTTCGAATAATAATCGGGTGGCGGGGATCGGTCGTACGTGAAAACCAGACTGACGGGGAAATATTTGTTTTCTACGCATTCAAATTTACGCGACCAAGAAAAATTTACTCATATCATTGCGCGAATAGACGCGACATCTGGCCACGGTTTTGGTGTGTTCGTGCTGCATTCGCATAATCGACCACCAGCCGAGGTTAATATTTGCCGCGGATTTTTACGACGTTTTAATCGAACGACTTTTTATCACCGACTTCACTGAGCCTGAAATACAACTCGATCGAAACGATTTGTTGATTTTAAGACGACAAAATGGTTTTAATAGATTTCGGAGAAACGGGACGGAACCAGAGCATTTAGATTTGAAATTTAACCCTTAAACTTATAAAGTTTAACTTGTAAAGTAAAACAGCGATGAAAAGTAACAGTTGTTTGTAACATTTTTATGAGAAATGTCAGGTACTTTTTGTTTAAATGGGAGATGCTGATCACGAAATTTCAACCGTTTGAGTTCCAGGGATCTTTGAAACAACAGAAAAATCCTGAACAGCGCGATAGCGCTTGTCTTAATCGACTGTGAAGAGAAACAAACGGCGCAAATAGCGCTCGTCATATTTGTTATTTCATGAAATACATCTATATTAGTTTATAAATATTTCAAGTTTTGTTCAATAAAAATTATTGAGAAAATAACAATGAAATACAAAATACCGTGAGTCATCTGTAGCGTTCAAATGTGACTTTTCGACACAAAATCTAAACAGCTTAGGGCTCAAACGGTTAAAAAAATTATCGACCAGAATAAATGATTGGAAAATATTAGTTTTCACGTGCTTCAGCTGTGAATAATTATCATAAATGATCAATACTCTATTGTTGTTACCAGTAACTATTATCGATCACAGAATGTTTTTGGCCATCGATAATCATTCATAGCAGCATTTTTCTTTTTTGTTTGGTTACCGATAACCATTATCGATAATAGAATTGTTTTTAGTCACCAATAATCTATGTTTTCTTTATAGTTATAGTAGCATTCTCCAAAGAAAACGTATTAACACTTTGACTGCCACGCCGAAATCACATGCTTCGCTCATGACGCCACGGGAGTATTTTTATTATTCAAAGCATACAATGGCAAAATAATAATAAATTGATGATGTAAGACAACATTCTTCCCCAATGGATCGTTTATCTTATTGGTAGTCACGGGTGACTACCATGGTGCCTTGATAACAGTTGGTAGCGACACATTATAACGAGGCTTTGTTTACTTCAACAAACCATTCGCATTCGTTATTTGGTCGTAAGCAAAACGTGCAGAATATATTGTTGAAACGTGTAAAGGTATTAGTAAACAGTGTTTGCTCATTCTATATATAATAGTAAGGTATGTGTACACTTCTAACTTCAATTATATGATTATAAAGCAGAATTTACGATTATTTTCTAAGATGTGTTTATAATAATACTCGTAGATTACCCCTCAAAGATATGGATGCAAACACAGTGCATCCGTTAGATGCAAGATTTGTTCTCATTTTTTTTTTTTTTTTTTTATTGATGTTCTAATAAAATGTTTAATTGTTCAATGGGGCACTTTTTATTTCAAAGTATCTTCTATTTATCGGTTATATTCAAAATGCCTTAACTGTCAATTTTCATACAATTTTTACAATTCTAAGAAGTTCGCAGGCGTCGCAGGAGAAACCGTAGCCGGTCATATATAACCAACGTGGCAGTCAAAGTGTTAATATTATACACAGAATGAAGTGAAATCTTCACAGGACGACAGATATGATTCGAACGTTGTGTGTCACGTTTATCAATACAAAGAGAATACGAACAAACTTTTTCTTCAGAATCCGACAACGAACGAAGTCTAGACGATAGAAATTTTCAAGAAGAAAACAAGTGACAGCACTGGTGTGAAACTTATCTTTTGTATAGTAGCTAACGGAACACTCTGGTCGCTAATTAATTGATAGTGTGATGGTTGAAAGCCTCACGGAAACGCGGTTTCCAGCAATCGTTAAGCTCGCGCGGGATTTTAAAGCGTCTAATAGAATACTCTTAATGCCGAGAATCGCAAAACGATGCGAATGGGAGAACGGAAGGATCATTCCCGCGTCGACTCGTTCATATGACGTTTGAGTAATTAAAATGCAGTCGCAGTCTCGCGAAAATCCGGGCTTACATGATGAAAAGCGACGAGGCACACGATTTTCAAAGGATCGTCGCTGTCTGGTCGAAACAGTTCAACTTGAACACTGACAGAACTCCTGTCGTTGGTAAAAATGTGATTACTGGGACTTCATGTTATGTTACTTGGAACACGCGTGAAACGAATAAAGATTCAAATATACCGATGTTTCAATGTTGAGTCTCGCGGATACCAAATAGGACAGTTTGCTAAAAAAGGGGCTCACAGATCTGAGATGAAGAGCAATATTTAATTTATTTAACAATTATTTTATGCGAAGATCACGCGAGGAAGATAATGATACACCTTGACAAATTTAAGTACATTTTTGTTGATTTTCTGATTTTAATGTTATTTGGATGATAACCAAACAGCAGGATTTTAATACGACTTCGCTGAAAATGGAAACAACCTATAAATTAACTGTTGATAAATTAGCGGTATTTTATTACAGTTATTGACAAATGCGATATTTTAATATCTTTAATATATTGCAATGTTACGACGAGCTACATTTTCAAAATCTTTCTATAGTGTACAGACCTGGACCGCGCACATATCAGTCACCAAACTTGCAAACCTTCCACAATTTCAGCGTTCAAGCTCAATTTGGATCTCAATCATCCCCCAAAACTAAAGCTATCAAATATTCCCGGACGTGATCAAACTCTGACTGAAATAACTCCACAAAGACCCATAACGCGTATATGAAAACCGCCATATATAAACACAACTACAAGATACCCGCACGATAGTAGTATATTAAAAAAAAAAAAAAAGAAAAAACGAAAAATGCCGCGCATGCGTCGTTTGCAACCCGAGGCATGATCTTATTCACTTACAGCGCAATGTAATCGAATAAGGCGGCAGGCTGCCATTAATTTCAAAGCAGCAGGGACAAAGGTCTTTGGAGGGAGTAGCGGAAAGGCGCGACGAAAGGTGGCTTGAAATTTTCAGTGTGAATTTTCAATAGAAGCGAGTACGATCAAGAACAAAGCTGAACCACGCTCGCTATCTCTCGCCTCGACTCTACCATGGGCTGGATTAAAGTTTCTAACGCCTGCGACTATTGACCTAGCAGAAGTCTCCATCATAGAAAAATACAGCGGAAAATATACGTAAATATGAAGTCAAGTTTATAAATTGTATTTTAAAATCATTTAGTACGCATTTTTTGAAATACGTGTACTTTTTATTTCGTGATAAATTATATAAAAAACTGTTTGCTATGCATTTTCAAAATGCGCGTATTTGTTCATTTTTCTGGAAATAACGTATACTCGTAAAACAGAATGTATTTTTCTTAGCGAGACGTACTTTTCCGAGCAGACGAAGCCCGGAGCTGTGGCACCACCTAGCGCCCCCTTAATCCGCGCCTGGACTCCACTCTTTGTCTCTCTCTCTCTCTCTCTCTCTCTCTCTCTCTCTCTCTCTCTCTCTATGTCTTTCTTTTCTTCTCCATTTATTTTTCTCTCTTTATTTTTCTTCAAAGTCGTTGCAACGGCGTCGTTCCTCGAGCATACTACCGACTTCACATCCTTCCTTTTTCCAACGGCGCGCAGATTGATTTCCAGCATTGCCGACGCCGTTCCCTCTTTTCCGCAATTCGTAAGCGAGTGCTTCCTGCGAGGAAGCCTCATCACTAGCCTCTGTCTTACCCTCTTTTCTCTCCTCCACCGTCAGGAACGTCTTACCTCCGCCTGTTGCCCCGAGTTTCAATGGGCCTTTTTAGACGTTTCAGACTAGCTAGAAGATGGTGTGAGGGCTGTTGCGGTTGGTGTTTAGTAAATGATGATGGAGGCGCTCCTTTTTCTTCTCCGATGGTGGTTGAGATGATGATGTCGAGGTTGGCTTCAAGTAACGTAATAACGGAGACGTCTCTTTTAAATTTGAGAAAGAGGTAGCGGTGTTTGAAGAGCAAATTCTTAGTAGTAGGGAAATTAACTTTGCGAACTGCCCATTGTATGCGAAATTTAATGTTTCCCCTTTTCATAATGGGTTTCTTAATCCTCTCATTAAAATGATATTATCTTTTAATAAAGCATCAAATGTTTTTAACGCTATTAATATTGCTAAATCGCTTCTATTTATAATCGTCGCGTTCGAAAGAATTTTCATACGTGTTTTGATAAAGTGGAACAGATCCTCTTAAAACCAAGTGGAGTTTGGATAGCTTTTAGCGGAACTTTAAACTAATTTTACTTTCATGGAGAACATGTTTAAAAGCTCCTTTCAATATCATTTAACATGAAATTTCAATACGCTGGAATCCCGATCTTAAAAAGTTCATCGATTTAAATATCTTAGAGAGTTTCCCTGCTATCGGTCGCTTAAAATATGCTATCAACGTTACTTCGTTAATATCGATTACTTATACCTCTAAACTATTGCTTAAACATTTACTCGATGATGTAAATCAAGCAGCAGAAATCTTGGATTTTTCACTTTGGAGAATAGATATTTTCTACAAATTGTTATCTATATTATTATTAATAATCTTAATATTATTCAAAATACGAGATAATATGAAACATGCACAAATATTAATTTTTTGATATTAACTTCTATGGTAATACACGAATGTTTCGGACTAAAACGTAAAGATCTACTTCATTAGGAGTGAAGAAAAGAGCTTTACGGAAAACGCTGAATATTAATTAAGGACATAGTTTGATGTCTTTTTGAGATACAACAAACGGTGCAACTTTAGGAATTACAAAGTTAATACGATTCAAAGAATCCAATGAACGAAAAACGAAACAAAAAAAATCATTTGTGTGTGTGTGTGTGTGCGCGCGCGCGCGTGTGCAGTGTGGACGTGTGTGTGTATCATGATCTTTTATCCACATCTATCACTATCTCTCTTTCCAGTTGAACGTCATCCAATTTAAAAGTTTCGGTCGAGTAGCGCGAAGCTACTACTGAGCGAGTCAACTGAGGCCGAAGTAGTACGAGACGATAAATGGTCAGACATTATACGTAACAATGTCGGGTGTGGGGAATGTAGTTTATTTTCCCCCTTTATTTCCCTCTCTTGACTTCATCGCGCTATTTTGCGTCCGTTTCCACGCACGATTTCTCAGATTCGCCAACCTTCAACATTCCGTTTCACCTTTTTGCTGGCGACACGTAACCCGCTACTTCCTTTCAGGAAACTTCATTGTCGGCGGGCTTGTCGTAGCCGTTTCACGTTGCTCCAGTCAATGTCTATGCTCTCCCAGTCAGCCTTTATTCACAGTAACGAGGTTAATTTATCGACATCGTATCGTTATATTATGTACGACATTGGTCGTAACATCAAGTACCAGTTATTATGTTATTTAATAAACCGTATGTAGTTTACTAGATCTGTAATTTTTATTATATCCATACCGCAATTTAATATTTACTGCATTTATCTTATTTATGCCAAATATGTTATATTATATGGCTGTTTTAACCTTTGAAATTTCAGAATTTCACTGTTGGTCTTCGTGAATAACGAGGTTGCTCGGTTTTATTTTCTTACATAAGGAAAAGCGTCGTGAAATCTTTTTGTAGCTTGAATGCGTCACTCGAGCGAGGTTAAAGACATCCTGCATCTCGCTTAAACAATTTTTTGGAGCACAAATTACTTGAAAGAAAGGTTGCAACAATTTCGTACTAGAAACGTTTTATTTACAGGATCGATTTTACGTACTGCTAATATGTATTAACTGTTAACACTAAACCTACCGACTTAAACCTTCTTGTGATAAAAAAAAATGTAATAGTTTTTATGATCTAACTTAAATAATGGTTAATTTATAACTGAATGTATATAAAGTGATGAAGTTTCATAAAGTTTCCCCCAAATTTACTTTTGTTTAATTCCAATTTGTAAGACAGAATACAATTTTTTCTTAGAAAAGAAAAAAGCAAACTAGAAGTAAATATCGCAAAGTATATTGCATGCATGTTTTATGAAAAGTCAAAAATTATAAAACGATATGATAACGTTTAAATATGCTTAAGTTTGTGTAGAAATTTGAAAATGGTCAATTTGACCAGTAGTGGTAGATTTAGTGTTAATAAGTCTTCATCCCAAGGAAACACCTCTAATACATTAGAATACATAGAAACCAATCTAATACATTACTCTTCATTCACGTATTGACATTTGAGTATTGAAACTAATCCAAACTTTTAAACGGTACTGTATAGCCGAAAAAAGAACCATTTGCACCTGATTGAAAAAAAGTAGAGAGGAAATTCGACCACGATGAGGTTAACGATAATCGCAGTTCGCATTACCATTAACGATGAAACGAGAATCGAAGGGGAATCGCGATATCGATAATCATTAATTACTTTGGAGGCATCGTTGTTTCATTCGGCGATCGATGAGTTGAATAAGGTACGATGAAAAGTTGGCTGAAATAAAAGTGGGCCAACGACGTTCGGTCGCTGATAAAGCTGGGAGCGTCGCGATTTCTTCGTTCTCCTTTTTCTCTTGGCATTCAGAGCTGCAGCAGGAATTCCCCGTGGAGGAATCACATTTCCCCGGGAGTCGATTTCTAAATTCGCCTTAAAGGAAAGGCTCCGGCACGAGACGTATTTCTATCGATAGGCAAGCCGCCGTGGAAAGCTCGGCTTAAAGTTTAATGCGAGGGCTTAGGCCGTATCAGTTTCCCGATCCGCATTACACTGAGACGATCGTTAACTTTGACATCGTCTGGACAGCCGTACATGCCTGTTCCATCGACAGATTAACGCAGCTCGTCAAGAATTCAATCGCCCTTGAAGAAAACGTTGAGCGACGTACGTAACAGAATCGACAAATTTTGTCTTTTCATCGAAAAATATTTTTATATTAATGCAAAGTGGCATCTCTCTTTGTAGGTAATTAACAGTAGTGCCAATAGATAGTATTAGGTTATTCAAAAAATTTCTTCGTTTTATGAGGAAATAATAGACGCACAATGTTTTTTGTTTTATATTATTTTGTCGAATTACGTACGATCCATTTTGTTTTGTTGAGATAAACAACGCGACATTTCACAGATTTGGTTTCACGTTTATATGAAAATGCACTGTTGTAAAAAGCACGTACAACACAGAAACAATATACGGTTACAATTGCACCGATAATTATGAAAATGGCTTAAATCAAGAATTTAAAAGAAGAATAACTTTATCGCTTATTTTGCATATCTATATCTATTTTTGCAAAGTAGTAGAAATTGAACCGTCGTTACGTCGTTAAACGGAATTTGAGACACCTTGAAAGAAAAAATATATGGCTTAGGTCATTTTCTTAATCAGCGGTACATTTATGTTAATTAAGATGACCTTGGTTTCCTTTTGAGAACAAAGTACTTTTATTGTTTCTTTATTGCCATGCGGTATCATTTGTAACACACTCGACACCATTACAGTACGGTTTAAAATATTTTTCATCACATGATCGTGTTACGCGGAACACCCTATATAATTAATTTGCCCTTGTGTTATATGAGTATATCTATATATGTATATAATATTCGTATATTATTGAATTTAGGTTAATGAGCAAATAGATCGATAAATAGGTCAATAATTATAATCATGGTCGTTTGATAAACTACTAAGTGTTGAATATTAATCGAACATTAATTAAAACGATCTTATCGGCTGGGTTAGACGATATCGATATTAAGTTCGTAAAATATTATCAGGTATTGAGATAGTAGTTATCGGCTTACAGGAAACGTAATATCACGCCTTGACTCCTCAATCTCTATTACCTGTTAACGGGTTCCACGCCGGAAGCTCTGACATCTCTCATTCGATTCTAATTTCTCGCAAATACTGCTAATACCGCAAATACCAGACGCTTACGATTTTTTCTCAATATACTTCATTTGAAAGTTACTTGGAAGTTGATCATTTTACAATTTTTTTCTTTTCCTTTTTTTTTTTTTTTTCGTAGACTGTATTACAAAATTATCTAATTAGAAGATATAATGAAAATAAAAATTTTCTATCTTAGTACTCTCGATACTGATACTATAAGTATAATACTATAAGTCTCGATACTATAAGTTGATTTAGTCTGTGAAATATTTCTTTTTTTTTTTTTTTTTTTTTGTATATAACGCTCTATATATATTTTCAAATTTCTTATTATATTATATGACATAGAAAAGTCACTCAAAAAGAGTTGCACATTGAAATATATGAAAGTTTTTTACATCACGCTTTTTACGTCACGCAAACAAAAAGAAATCGCAGTATTCGAACGATGCTGGTACTGAGCCACGTCTAACCACGCAGTCGCGTGAATATCATTCGGAGGATTAGCAAAGGAATTGCCGCGCCGTTAGCCACAGCATCTTGCTATCTCATCCGCCTAATTAGCCAGCCTATGCCTACGACGGAGAATACGGTTATGGGTGTCCTCCTTTTCCATAGACGACAGTCGAAGAGGCTGCCAGATACTCGGAAACCACAGAAAGAACCAGCTGCTCGTCGAAAGACACATTGTGAATCGAAAGACTTTTCTTTTTGTCCGAAGCAAATCCTTTGGTAAGCTTCAATGAAAGAGAGATGTAGGTTTTTAATTTATCCGGCGGATATGTAGTTCCTGAATATATCACAGAATTTTAATAGAGAGCTACGGAATTATAAAAAATTAACAATATTGCTGTTTAAGATTTATCACTTGCAAGGTTTGAGTTTCCCATATTTATCACCTTTACGAATTTAGTGGAAAAATAAATGCCGAGGAATACGTGGATCTAGTTCAATGTTTAACTACAATTTTCGATATCTTGACACCTGTAATTGTATTTCTATCCTGTGATAGTTTTACAAAGTCTAAAATAAATTTCGTTCTAGCATTTATTATTAATTAAAATAAATCATTTTAGAATTTTCCTGCTTATCTACCGGAATAAAATTCATTACTTATCTTCCGATCATTTACGCTATTAAACCATTTCGATTCTTGAGATAACAACCAACGATAGATAATATTGACTCATCAAACTGAAATTGCGGGAAGGCATTTCACGAATTCGCGAATCTAATATTCCAGCGAAGTGCTTTCGATATGCTTACGTTTCAACTTAATCCACACCACAATTTTCAGGCAATCGAGATAACCGAACGACGCCGGTTCAACCCTTGCTCGGAACGGTTTTCGCAATTTATGGAAAATCGCGGTATTATTGCCCCTGGTTTTACACCAGCTTTCTTGCGGCCGGTTCGGTTTTATTTTTTGCTGCATTGCAGGCTGCAGTTTCGACCGTTCACGCGAATAGTTTGCGGCGACGATGAATCGAAGGTTTGCGGCCAAAAGAACCAGCGCGGCGGTTTTTGTTGTTCGTCGCACATGGCCACCCAGTAGTATGTAAATTTTCTTCCGGTCGTTGTTTTTAACGTCGATAAAAGTTTCTCTGTCTCTCTTTCCCTCCCGCTTTGCCGACGTTCCTTTTTTTAGTAAACGAATGAAGCGGTCCGCTGTATTTAGACGTCAAACATAGACGCAGGGACACGTGACTCGTTTCGAACTTTTGAATATTGGAAGCGATATGAGGGTTCGCTGGAATCCACCACAGTGAACGTGCAACACAGTTGAAGTTTCCTTGGCGACACGGATGCTGCCATATTGGTCGTGAAAAGGTAAAATTGCACGCGCACCATGTGATTCGGAGTCACGAGGTGTTTGATGAAAAACAAGTCGATATGAAAAACTTTCTTGGGATATTTGTTTATATGGAATTACCAGCGCTGAAGTTTTTTTGTAATTATACAGTTTAACGATTTTCCTCAGTTTTAAGTATTTTCTTCTCTCTCTCGTTAAGAATCTATTTTGCGTCATGAAATTGCGTAATAACTAGATTTTTTAATTTTCAACGACAAGTAAATCAGAAAGCTCGTCTCTATGATTTTAAACATCATATTCTGTAGTTAAAAATGGTATTTTCTATCTGTGACAATTCTAAAATAAATGTTTCGACGCAAAAATTCTACGAAATAAAAGAAACCCTTTCTATTTAATTTTCCATAGAGAATCATAGTTAAAATAAATAGTTTCAAATACTGAATTCTTCTTGTCAAAAGTGCTGATATCGAAGGGCAAGAAATTGGGCACGAATTGTATCCAAAAAGAGGAAAAGTATTTGAATGAGAAGTTAAGACTTGCAAGTAGAGTAGTGTCGATCTGTTCCATATTTATGATCTGGCATGAATTATTTTTCGTGGTCAAGTACCAATGAAAGTAGATCGTGCGCTATCATCGTATTCACCTTGATCCTTTTCAAAGCACTATGTAAACAGGAAATATAGTTAAATATAAATATAAAAAAGTATAATAAAAAAAGACTAATTTCTGACTCTCGCGATCATAAATATTTTTAATAACAATTTATTTTAAACTTTTGCTGTATAGAGTATACATTATTAACAAAATCGACTTATTTCATGATGCATAAAGAGCCTGAGTCCAGACGAACGATATGGAAGGTTGGAGCGTGATAAATCGTCGTTTCACCAACCGGATAGCTAAATACGATATTCCGGACACGTGTACGTGATCGTTGTGCCGTTCATAGAGAAGAAAAACATGATAAATGATGGTTCAATCAATAGTTGCGTTTCCTTCGTTCTCGATAACGATCCTGCACGACGTGATCGAAATATCTGATAAGCCGCGAAATGGTTACAATGGTAGGAGAACGGTTATTTAATTACGAAAAGAAACAAGCCAAGCATCCTCGACCTTATCAGATAGAATCGTTGGAGTAGAATGGTCAATATTGAAATTCGACGTGGTTCATGTAAATAAGAATATTTTTCTTTTTCTTATCTGCAACTAAATATCCGGCGTGGATGTTGATTGTTGATTGAAAGTAAAACATTTTCGAAAGATGTTTTCAGCGATTTATGAAACGTTGAGTTCGATTGTGATTTCTTAGATTGGAGTTTTGCTTTGTCAGTTTTATCAGAGCCCAGTAATATTTAGTTTTATGGTAATTTGCAATGTCGGACACTTTATCATCTTCTATATATTTTATTCCGAACTTCAAGTTCCAAAAATCGTATAAAAGAACTCTGTCGAACTTTACTCTACTAACGATAATAATGCTTTCACGCTTTCAATAATTCGAACGGTATCCTTATTTATAATAAATACCAACAAACTACGATAAATATGACATACTACGTTAATATCAATCAGTGTTTTAAATATTAAAATAAATTTACCGTATATTACTTGTAAATTTAAATATGAAAGTATTGCTCGAGCCAACGATAATGGTTTACGTATTGTTTAATCTGTGCTTTTAAATTACAAGCAACATCAAACAGTAAATACCTCCAAATTTCATGTTTCAAAAATTTCGCAAACGGTTAATCGCGCAGAAGCTTCTACCCAATTTTTGCTCTGAATCGCACGTAATTGAGCTTGATCGAAATTTCTTTGTCGCAAGATGTCGAAGAACGGTGTTTGCGAATAATTATGGCAGAAATAGTGAAGTCGATGATAAAAACAATGCCATTAAGCCGGGCAGCGATGAGGAAGCACCGGGCCAATGATGATGCTCGCGTACATTGACCATAAATATTGAAAATCACTGAATATCTGTTCATTATCGAACTTGTTAATTAGAAACTGGGCGCTTATTATAGGAGAAAGATTGATTCAAATTCTAACGAGGCAATATTTCCACGTGCAGTTTAAATTGACCGATATCTAAAGTAGATATCGATAGGCGCGTTTTATCCTGTTGATAAACCATCGATCCACTTTCACACGAAGAATTTGTAATTATTTGTTAATAAGTAACGAATCAACTGTTTACCAAATGATACGATATAGTCTTTAATTGCGTTATATAGACGAGATGACGCTGAAATGCTTGATAATGGGATTAAATGGATACAAAGAGAAGCAAAAGATGAATCGGAATAATTATGAAGCTTAAAATAATAAAATTTATATGGTAAGAGCGACGAAATATTTTCGTGAGCTACTGTATATCAAAAGTTCAATTTTTGTTTCCCATTTAAGAAATTGTATACGAATCGTTCGATAAAGTAAATTGTTCGGGCGAATCCACTCTACAATTTCAATATGTGCAACAACTTCGACGTATGTTGGTAAATCGATATGGCCGCGGTTTGAAACCCGGGCAGCTCTCATTCTAGACTTTCACATTACATGTTTATGAAACCCCGTTCAATTTCATGATTCTCGCGCAGCTTTTTTCATTCTCTTTCATTCCCCTCTGTTGTTAAAATCTCGTCTGATTAATGAAACAAAGGAATCCTTGGCTTTTACATTTGACGACATAGCTACATTTCTGAAAAGATATTTCCGGTTACTAATATTGTGTCGGCAATCAAAGGGAAAATTAACTTGAAAAATGTTATAAAATCTTAAACTCGACTTTTTCATTAAAAACTGAGGAAGTTGTAGATAGGATGTTTGAACCAAGGTTGAATACCTAATCGTTTCAAGATTTCGTATGCGGAAAGATTAAAGGCGGATGAGTTTCTGTTTAATTAATTTCGAAATTGCGACTCAGCCAACTTCGTTATCTCTTTGAGCTTGTTCGTTATCTTTCAACGCAAAAAACCCATTAATTATAAGACCTTCTAAACACTCGTGTTCCAGAGTTGCTCCTGTGAAAACGTTTGCTATTGCAGAATTATAATCGTGTTCGGAGAAAGCCTCTTGACATCGTAGCATCGGTGTCAAGAGCTCTGCCACGATACTTTATCGTTATTGAAATTCAAAGAACTTAGGTCTTTTCTGTCCTCGCATACCCTACAAACGTCCTGACATTTTTACGCGTCTGTGACGCGAAAAAAAAGACGGACAAATCTCGAGACCGACATTTTTAGTCCCTTCGCTTCGAGCACACGAGGATTCTTTTCAAGATGACATTTTCAGAAAAATATTGAAACGCATACCACGCTTTCTTCCTATACGGAGAAATTAGTTGGGAGCTGTAGAACTCGGCATTGCGTCAAAATTAATGTTTTGATTAGAGAGTCTCTCCATAAATATTCGGTTCGTCAGGTTTCAGAGTTTTCTATGAGATTACTTTATTTATATAATACGTTTTAATAGATACAAAGGTAGGTGAAATTTTAGTCAGATATCCCTTTATCTTAATTTTTCCTCGAGTCTTTAGAGAAATACGCGATCACAATGAAACACATTAATTAGGACGATGTTTTTACACTTTATATGATAAAGATAGGAATTTGCATATATTCCAGTCTATTATACTCACCGCGCTCTTGCTTTCTCTACTCACCACCATATCACACACTTTCTAAACCTCTCTTTTTCTTTCTCTCTTTAAAATCCTTCGCACACTCTTTCACCCAGGTGCAAGTGGCGCAAGCGAATGGAAATTAGCGAGTCGACCGAGATGCCCCTGTAATTAGAAAGCTCCTGTCCGGACTACTTCGTCGTGCTTCATTCGCCAGCCACTCTCCGCCACTCTAATCTCTTCACTATGATGCCGGAGTGCATTCTAATACACAATAAGTGAGATACTGTGTAGCCATGGGAATCGATGGCGATGCGCTTAACCTTCGCGCGAAAATTGACAATTAACCGGACCGCTTCTTGCGAGTTTTTCCACAAAGCTAAAAGTGTTACCCGAAAATTGAAAAGGTAGGAAAACGTGGTTTTTGGTCCTTCCGGTTGGGGTTAGGTTTGGGCGGTACTACCGCCGTTTGTCGAGCTTGGCTTTCAAGTGTTTTTCAAATATTTCGTTTGGTTTGGCGGGTTTAGGATGAGAGAATTTTTATGAAAGAGAAGAATTCAAAGCTTCGTTCAAAGTTTCATCTTTGCAATTTCTTTTTTTGTCGATTTATGTAATACAATTTTGTTTTATATTCGTAACGTGGCGATTTGAAACGCGATTGTAAAAATTAATTGAAACGATAGCTTGTAATAAACACGATGTTATGTCTTTTGTAGGCATCGTAGGTACGTAAGATCGTGGCTGGATAGTGGTAACAAATCTAATATTATTTTGTCAACAATAAAATTTTAATATTAAGGTCTAGTCTAGGTCTGGCTATAAATTTCCCTCGTTTCATGCGCGAAAGGCTTGTTACGCTGCAAAAATTCCATAAATTTTCTTCCCCTACGCGCGAAAGAAAATAAAACATCGCGCCGTTTATTGGCAATGAAGCCTTCAGAATGACGCACTTCTCGCAGGAAGTTTTTATTTCAGCTATAGTAACCGTACATTCGTTACCATGTACTTTCATTCATTGTTTAACGATATAGATTTAGATTTCGTAACATTCGCTTTTTTATTATATTTATATGAAGAGATTATGTTGAAATATAATGTACATTATCAAAGAAGTTTCAATTACAAATTACAACGGTACTATCGGAATTACAATATATTTTGTTCTCATACTATCATACTAAGTTAGCTTACTATCCTATTACGCTATATATTTATACTATTAAATCGTGAAAAGAAACGAAAATTTTCGCCGCTAAATGATCTAATTATTGGCAATTTCCTACTTCAAATTTTCAGTAACAAACATCTCAATTAATATTCCTAAAAACCAAAGTTTTTAATTTGTTACTGCACTCGTGTATAAACAAACTGCACCTTTTACACTCGCGCGGTAAAAACAATCAATAAAAACAAACTTATCGTGCAATTAAATTTCCCTACATTAGGTACTCGATGGAAACAGGGTTATTTGTTACTTGTTGGAACAATTTTGCACGCGAAACACTATTTTACAAAGCCAATGAAGGGTAACTGACGAACAAAAGGGTCGGTATTTGTTGCTCGGAACTTTTGTAAATGGAAGTAATGGCGTTTAAATTCATTCCGTCGTTCAGGATAACTCTATTTCAGATACACAAAGATACACAAAAGAACAACACGGGAATTTCCCTTCTGTTCCTTTCTTTTCTTTTCATTCGTCCTCTTTGGTATCCCTGCGATAGGGCGAACGTTGACGAGAAATTTAATTGAAGGAACGCACGCTGTGAAACAAATATTTTTCGCGAACCAGCTTACAAATATCGACGCGATTTTTCACGCGTAAACGTGGATATGATAAATGCAAAAGTATTTTTCGCTTGAGGAACCGTCGTACAAGCTTGAATGTAATTGATGAACATCGTTATCTTCGCTATCAATTGTTACTGTGACGTTTGAAACATCACTCCCAATATAAAAAATAACAAATTTAGAAATTTGTAAAACAGAAGAAAGAAAGGGGCACATTAATATTCCGATATTTGAAACGACTCATTAGGATAGAAATTGTGGACTTGGTTCCATTTGCAATTTTTCTTCATTCAGAACTATAACCACTCGTCTCTAAAAGGAGCTCGAATATGAAATTAAAATTTATATTTTTTCGTAGTAAAATAATTTATTCTTTTTCAATTTCCATATCATTATGGATGGGTTTGTGGCGGGTTTTGTGTCCTCGTTTATTTATGTGAAGGATAAAACATCGAATTTTGTGATATCTAATAATGAAAAATTGTATATTTATTTTACACAAATTTATTTTAGAACATTTCTATTCGTTTGAACGATGAAAAATATGCCTTGGTTATAAATAATATGAAAACACGAAAGACAGACATGGACACGGGCGCTGCGTATTTTCTGTTAGAAACTTGTCAAATAATTTAAAAAAAAAAACACTAAAAAAAATGAGATCGCTTGTGAGAAGTGGCTTTGAAATTTTCGACGTGGATTAATATTTTTCGGCATTTTTCGGTGGAATTATTTTAGAATACTTCTATTTCCAATGGATATTTAATTAATTCTATTCGTAACACAACATACTACAATGAAAAATGTTTGTACCATGTTTTTTTCAATTTTACCCTAATGACTGCTCTTTCTTTTCGCGATTCTATAATAAATCATTTATATATTAAAACTGACAGTTCTACGTTTCACAATTACTTCACTACTCGTCTTTTTCAGTTCCATCCAAAGATTTTATTTTTGTAATTCATTTGTTGACGTTCGTTTGTGTGTTTCTCCACCCTCATCTATTGTCCACGGATATTTTCTAAAGCTTTCATCGTTGTTAACGCAGCTATAGAATCAAATAAAATATTCGCTGAAATGTATCATCGACAAGAGAAAGATTCTTCGTGAACTTGAGCAAGATTTGTTGAAGTAACTACTTCAAGAAAAACTTTACATCTTTATTTATGTACATCCGTGACCTGGAGACTGCTATTACGCAAAAATATTCTAACTAAGGAGAGGTGCATATAATTGTATCCTTCAATATATATTATGTTTTGGGTTTCAAGGTTTAGGAACAAAGGAACTAGTAAACAGATGTCTATTTATGTTCCTTGTAGTCTCTAGCTAAAGCTATAAGGTTAACTTTTGTGGTAATGTCCTTTTGCTACAAATATATTGTAGTATCGGGAATACTACTTAATAATAATGATGGTTTATTTACAAAGAATGGATTGATACAAATGTTGATTAGACAGGAAACGATGGTTATTTAACGTGAACTAAACGTAATAACGTACTATACTTTAGACAACTCAATAATCAATTTGCAACTCTCGTCACAACGGATCCAACGCTCACTCTCTCACGCGGACCACACTCTCTCGACAACGCACTCTCTAGCTTCTCGATTCACACTCTCTGACTTCTCCACTGACACTAACTGTGAATTCGTCTTTTTGCCTTAGTATCTATTTTGTCCCTTTGTCTTAGTCTCACCACGTACGCGTCACGCAACCGCTCGTGGCCAGAGTTACGTAGGCCATTTTTCTGCGAAACTCTTCAACTCTTCGCCAAGGACCGACGACACATTGATGGGCCTGCCGGCACCTCGGCTCGCGACAATGTTTATGGTTTACCCGATATTTTTAGGTCTTTTATCTACGATACTACAATATGAACGTGCTCCCTATCTATTGTTGATTCCATTGTTTTGTAACACTAAGAGAGTAAGGATCTGAATCAGCATAAACTTATACATTATACTTATATTTATACCTTTAATTATTTCAATATACTTTTCTATTACAGATTCATCCACTCGTTCTTCAATCAGTCAACCTCAACCTCAACAAGATTAAACCTTGAATTCTATGCAATTTCTCTCGTGTTAATATGTATTGAAGACGGCGATGTATCATACAGTGAATCGCGAATTATGTTCAGATTGATTGTACGAATACAAAAGAAAAACTACACTACTACATCTTTAATATCTTTTTCAATTTTAAAACGACTTGGTAACGTTAATTAAGCAAAAGAAATAAGTTATTTCGTTAATACATAATAAATAATTCTTGACGTAGTACTAGGATTTTCGTTGCATAATATTAACGTTTTCCGTAAATATGTGACGTCATCAATTTTTAACATTAGTTTTTCGACCAACGTTTAGCATAAAATTAAAAAGGCGAGAGAAATGCCTCGACAAAAAGTCTACTTTCACAAAAGATCGTGATTATATCAAAAATTATATTCACAAATTGCATCAGCCTGTGTCTATTTGTCATATTTAAATAATTTTCAATGTGCCATATTAAAATACAACTTACTTATTTATTGCGTATTTCTTCTGTGATCCTTCTTTGACGACCTGTAAAATAAATGGTGTAAAAACTACAGGCAAACGTGCATAACTGTTAAATGCGAGTAATTTGGTCGTGAAAGGGTTACGAGAGCAAGGTTATATTTGGTTGAAATGGAAATTGAACCATCGCAGTCCATTAATAAATACGTCAAAGTTGATCAACCCCGTTTGGTTTGAAAGCGTTACGTCCAGGAAGGTTGGTCGCGTTGAAAACGATCATGAACGATATCGTTGGGACACGATCGCTAGCCATTAATATTATTATTCTCGGTCGTTGGCAAAATAATTGGGAACAAACGGCGAACGGACAGCAGGTGCATGGCTCCGACTGACGCCTGATACGTTAATGAACATTCAATTGTCCAATAAAAAAGCCACCACCATTATTTCGTCGGTGCAGTAAATGCCAATTTAAATCGAATCGAATGTTGCGCCGCGCCGTTTCGCAAGTTCACGTCCTCGATATTTTTCCTCGTTTCCTTTTTTCCCTTTCCATTTCCTTTCCACCTTTTCTCCCTTTTTGGGTTTTACAACGTCGATTTATCAACGAGCCGCAGGAATAAATAATTGCCACGATTTCGATAATCGACCCGCTGGGGATCGGGTGGAAACGTTGAATGAATTTCGAAGGTGTGCGCGGGAAAACATTTTCGTTCACGGAAATTAAGTGAAATTTATCGAACGTAAAAACTATCTCGTACGGTAATCAGTTTCGATAAAAGTTGCATAATAAATTCTATTTGCTATACAATTTCTAAAACGAATGTTTTTATATTTGTAGAAATCATTGGACTAAATTACAAGTTACATAAGATACAGATAAATTGTTGTTATACTTTATGAGAATATTAATGAAAAGTGTCGATTCATTGATATTATTGGTAAATTACTGCACACGTTCCCGATTAATGAAACCAACGTGTGGTAATACAAAATATCTCAACACTGTAGCTTCACTCGTGAAGGAAGAAAAAGCAGGAAGGGGAAGAAAATTTTTGTTCAATCGCTTAGTAAGCATATTATAGCTACATTAGGGTATCGTTTTCTGCATCGTGTCATGTCTATGGAATTGCATTATGCAAGACCAATTTTCCGTGTCAATGCGAGGAGAAATGAGAGACCTTGTCAGCGCTCGCTTTGATATTAATTATCGCCGCTATAATTAATAATCCCTTCATTAATACAATTTATAACTTAGGAAGCGAGCTCTTTGTCGGTTGGCAAAGAACGCCACGCAGCCGCGTTGTCTTTTTCCCAAAATTGGATATTTCTTTTTTTTTTTTTTTTTCACGCTGATCGCGGATCGAACGTTGGTTACATGTTACAAAAGACTATTCGCCAGTAAAAAGGAAACGAACGGATTTCTAAAGGAGATCCATTTCACTTCAGATTTTATGAAGATTCCTGATCGCAACATCAACCGATTTGATGTCCGCCATGAAACTGCACCGAGTCTCAGCGTTTTTAAAAACGTTTAGTTCCGATTGCTTTATATGGTGACACGATAAATTTTAAGAAACATTTAAAGCTACCCGGGAAATCGTCCGTGTACGATGGCTGGATATTGCGTTTCTTGCAGCGATTAACGACTTAAATACGTGGCCATGCTTTATGGTTGATCCATATTCCCGATAAATGTTACTGCGGTGCGTTCACGGTTGTTCTGATACGCCAAATAAATATCGGTATATATTAAGTTATCATAAATCTCATATTATCCGCGTAATCTTTTATTCTTTTACGAGCCAATTAGAATTTAAAGTGCAATTAGTCTGAGCTTAATTTATAAGATAGAGACAATACAAAAATGTTTGAAATTATGACGCTGTCTGCAACGATAGGTTAAAAGTTTATTAACATAATATGCATAAATTGAAACAAAGTTTGGCGATGAATCATTATCGAAGTTGGGAATAAAGGATCGTTCGAATAAATTTTAATCTTTTTTAACCTCGGCGTATGGGTTTTGGTCGTGCAATAAAATGCGAGAGGAAAAATTCAATATCGTTCCATGAAATATGTTCTGTGACATATTTATTGGGTATAAATCGTTATATTATATATAATTAAAAAAATATCATATTTGACATTTTCATCAGCAAAAACTGAAATACAATTGCAGCCATTTTTGGTGACAGCCTACGCTCAGAAACCGCCGTTCTTTTTCCCTAAAAATAATACGGTTGGACAAGCTCCATGAATGTGTTCCTCGCAAAAAAGAAAAGCCGACACACCGTTCGATTGAACGTTCATTCATCGAACAAACACGCCTCCATTCGTACACGTGAACGAATAATCAACGCTCGTATCTAACACACACGAAAATTGAAATTGGAAACAGGGGAAGATGATGAATCGTCGAGGCGAAGAGGCACAAAAAGACATTTGAGCCAGGCGCTAGCCATTTTCAACAAAATTTTACGTCTGTAAATTTTACTTTCTAATTTATAATTAATAGATTAACACTTCTGAAATAATGTTTCTTCGAGTTCCACGACGATCGTATACCCGGCTAATAAAATTGAGAAATTTCGTTAAACGCAGAGTTCGTTAATTTAGCTTCTAACTTCTCACTTCTATCGACAGGAAGCAACTTACGCGTACATACGCGTGAAAATGTAACGACACGGTGCGAAGATTACGGAGCTACATTTCTATGAAGATTGGAAACGACAGCTCGATAATTTCATCGAGTCACGCTTTAATTACCTTCGATGATGTCTTCGCGACGTAATTGTAGCAGTTCTGTACAGATTTTATGGCATTTGACGAGGCGACGAGCTCTTTTATTAACTCGATGTTTAATAGGGATTGGAAATTAGCGGACCGTGAATGAGGGGTTTTATGGGGACAAGGTTCCTGTGCTTTCTAGAAGTAGCTTCGGCGAACACAGCAGACATAAACGAATCTTGTAATTACGCGAATTAAATACAGCGTGCTGGATTCGTTTGATAGAGTGCATCGAACGTTTCGAAGCGAGAAGTGTTGGCTTATGGAATGATTCTCGTTAGAAAAGTTCAGGTTTCCGAGTGAAGCAGAAGAACAGTGTTTCCGGAATTGAATTCCAGAAGAATTGAAGAGTTCAAACGATGTGAGTGGCAGAAACGGCAAACTCGTTTCCCTTAATCTTCCCACTTGCGTCATTGAAGGATGGAGAGCTCGCTTAAAATGATACAACGACTCTGTAATATTATTTTGAGTTAGGATATATGAGTATAGTTACAAAAAATATATATCAAGGCGTTAAGGATATGTATTCTATTTCAAGTGATAAAAATTGCGTTGATTTCGTTGATCGTGTTATGATGGAAAGCAAAAGAAAAGAAAAATTCGTAGAAGCATCCATGAATGTTGCACTAACACTGCGAAAAGGATGGAAAACTTCATAAGACGACTGCAAAAGATTTTACGTTTTATCTTTTAAGTAGATATTAATTTGGTTGTATCACTTCTGGATCGGGGAACAGCAGTTGCAATTGCAATACCGGAAGTTGCACGGAATCTGCAGGAAAATTAACTACTGCCCTCCTTCACAGGGATACGGTAGCGATTTATACGATTCTTTGACATTTATGTGAAAACGCGCGGGAAGGAATTATTACCAACCCTCGAAACCTCTGTCCACCCCGTTAAGTTGCGTTGTCTTGAGAATTCATTTTTATCGTTAGCCGAGCGCACACGTACCACAGTTCGAGCGTTATATTTTTTACGTTTAATGTCTCGGAATGCCAACGCTGCTAGCGGTAGTAAATTATAGGATCTTAACCCGGAGACGGTACATAAAGAGAGAATTTTGTGGCTAAGTATTTTTCACGCGGTCTTTGGGTTAAAATAGCTGTGACGTTCTGTGGTGAATTGCGGCCACACTTTCGTATGAAAAGAATCCTCGCGTTATTTCGTTGGTATAAATATCGAGCAATAAATAAAGCGATAAACAAGCAATTAATATCGAGCAATAGTTTCCTGTATTTTATTTTGAACTCTATTACTAGCGTAAATTCCAGATCTTTCGTGATCTGGCAGAAGACAAAAATTTACTCTAAAGCACAAGCATAATAGTAAACAGTGATTGGTGCAAAAGCTGTAAACATGTTTGCAAGAAGCTACCTCGTCAAAGCGGAATGCTTAACAAACAGAGAAAAGTCATGGGCAGAAGATAATTTGACATTCCTTCGTTTACTCAATTACTCATTTAACTTGTACCTTTTAGCAAATGACAAATTAATCAGCGTTCTCA
This sequence comes from Bombus fervidus, assembly GCF_041682495.2. Lineage (NCBI taxonomy): Eukaryota > Metazoa > Arthropoda > Insecta > Hymenoptera > Apidae > Bombus > Bombus fervidus. Next base: position 1,753,240 of record NC_091528.1, on the reverse strand, counting down.
TTTCTCAGTTCCAAAAGTGCGAATTCGTTAAATACGTATCTGTGTACATGAATTCGCAAAGTGAATTTCTTTAAATATTTTTCAAAATTCAATGCAAACAATTATACGCTATGACAAATAAACTGATAATTGAGCAGCAGGACGATACGTTGTAATAAAAATACCAAAATCTGTGGAAAGATCGTATTTGAATGCATGATGCCAAATAACGAAACAAAGGAGAATCTGAAAAATCGATGCTGCTTATATGTTTTCACGATTCTCCCACGAGTCTTTATCTGAAAGGAAAGAAACGGATTTTCCTTGATTCGACAATTGCAAGCTCCTTCGGGAGAGATATCTGCTTCTCTGAACAGGGCTTCGTCGATAGTCGACGGTAATATCTCGATCGAAACAACTTTTCCAACCAACTTTCGAACTGTTTCGTTCGTGACAGCAAAGCGAAGTCAGCCTCTCCGACGAACACCTATTAATTTAGGCTCCGTTCCCTTTCTCGTCCGTTTGGCTACATCGTTTTTCCTCGTCGACGAACGCGGTTCCGCTCTGCAAGATTGGTCAAAGCACTCGATTGACCCAGATCGTACGAGAGGAAATCAAAATCCCACGAAAAATCCTTTCCTTTCGATGCGCACGGGGCACTCCGTGCCACGACGCTTCGGCTTTGTAGGCGGAACTTTGATTGCTGTGTAATTAAGGTCAACGACTGTTTTAACTCGTCGCCTCTCTTTTTTTTTTTTTTT